>NW_019743001.1:502531-663374 GCF_002891405.2 Cryptotermes secundus | reverse complement strand
TTTGTTTTAGATATTATTATTATTATTTTACTGCAGTTGGTTGTTCACCCGATGGCAGTAGAACTTACTGATACAGACAAGGAAAGTCTATAACATAAAGAGAACAATACAAAACAAAATACAGTACAGTAAACAAGGTACACACAGTGCAAATCCAAACATATCTTCAAACTTTGTTCTCCTTCCCAGATTCACAAGTATTTGCTTCCTAAAATCTGCAATATGCATATTTCCTTCAATCAACTTCCATTTTTGTTCTTTCGCCTTTAATCTTTGTTTCCGTCTTAGAGCTTTAACTAGTTACTTCATCACCCAGATCCACAGAAGAGAATTTGAAACAAAACGAAGCAATGGGTACAGTTTTAACTGCGTATGTGGGCCGCGCCATAGCTCAAGCGGTTAGTCGCTGGCTTTCCACCGCGGCGGCCCGGGTTCGATTCAGGGTCTGGTCAAGTGGGATTTGTGGTGGACAAAGTGGCGCTGGGGTAGGTTTTATCCGAGTACTTCGGTTTCTCCTGCCAATCTTCATTCCACCAATTGCTCCACAATCACCCTCACCTATCATCTGGGGCTGGTACAATAGGCCAGAAGTGGTCGCAGTACTAGGGTCTTAGTCCCACCCCACTAGCAATAAAAAGAAAGCTACCTATGTCTCAATTTTGTCAGATTCTGTAAAGAAATTGAGAAATGCGGAAAAGTGAACTAAAGGACAACAAGACTGTCATAGTTATCCTTCTATTTAGTTAAGAAACAAATGGGAGAGAACAAGTAGAGTTTGATACTGCTACATGCTGGCTTCTTGTTTTATTATTCTACCATGAAGATGGAGGCGAAATGTTCCTTCGAAACATCGGATTTCCATCCCAGAAGATGCTACTCTTATTATTTCCTTGCTTATTTTAGTAAGTGGCTATTGGTACGGTGTAGACTGTAGTTATTTTTTTTTCAAATGCCTGCAGGAACCTAAAGAGAACAATATACATTTGTTTCTATGCGGTTCGCTTCGAACAACTTGTGGAATCCATATTTATTACGACGGGTTCTGTGTTGGATTTTTATACACCCTGTGTTGGTATTTTTCTGATATCTCACCTGACACACCCGCCCACACGCCGCATGAGGGTGGAAGAAACAATAGAGTCTTTGTTATTGTTGTCATCAGAAACTTTACATCTCGCTCAGTTTTGCCCCTGGCCCCATGTGGACCTACAGCATTTAGTATTGGAAGTACATTTATTTGCATCCTTTGTTTCGAGGGATTGGCTTTGTGGGCAGAGGCGATGTTTATCCTGATTCTATAACTCCCCAATCGCAAGCTAACGCCATAACAGCTCGTAAAGTAAATGGATGCGAATTACTCCTAAATTACTGAACAATGGGATTATCAATTAGTAATTACACATGAGCCATGCTGAAATGAAATGCTGTATTGTTGAGCATTGGAAAGTAATGCTGGTACGCGGTAGAGTAGTTGCTTGGGGCACTGTGCTACAAGCTGGAAGGTCACGGGTTTGAGTACTGATGAGGTTGATTTTTTTTTTTCAATTGACCTAATCCTTCCAGCCAAGGCCGCGCTATAGCTCAAGCGGTTAGTCTCTGGCTTCCCACCGCTGCGGCCTGGGGTCGAGCCCGGGTCTGCTCATGGGGAATTTGTGGTAGATAAAGTGGCACTGGGGCAGGTTTTGTGGGAGTACTTCGGTTTCCCCTGCCAATCTTCATTCCACCAATTGCTCCACAATCACCCTCACCTATCATCTTGGGCTGGTAAAATAGGCCAGAAGTGGCCGCAGTACAAGGGACTTAGTCCCACCCCACTAGCGAAAAACAAAACAAACTCCGTGATTTTAGTCCGCAAGCGAAGTATACCGACAGAGCGACCGCCGCTTGTCGGCGAAGTTAGTGCCAACTTTAGAGGATAGAGGGTGTCACGTGGTCAGCGCAACGAATCCCCACGGTCGTTAATCTCGGTTTTCTAGACCGCCCACCCCACTAACAATAAAAAAAATCTTCCAGCCGCACCATAGGCATGGTCTCGACTCAGCCTCTAACAGGAATGAGTACCGGGAATATTCTTGGGAGTAAAGGGCGGCAGGCGCGCAAGATTTATTTCGTATACTTTTTTTCGACATAAGCTCACCTGCTGGTCATTACGGGATTTTTTTAACTTCTATTAATTTATACGCAGCCTGTGGTTGTGTCAATTTTAACGGAATGTATATCCATAGAAGCAAATTATGACAGGCTTACTTGTCATTAAAGTAATTTTATTTAAACTCGTGCTTCAACTGTTTTGTGGCTAATTTAAATTGAAACATCCTGCCATGGTAGGAATATACTTATTGGCGAATCATTGTACAGTTTTAAATTTTCCGAACAAGAAGGCTGGGAGAGATAACTTACAGTTCGTCTGACCACCTCTGTGGTCTAGTGGCCAGAGTTCCTGGCTTCAGATCCAGAGGTCCCGGGCGCAATTCTAGGCGCTACCAGATTTTCTGTGAAGTAATAGGTATAGAACGGGGTCCACTCAGCCTCGTGAGAATACTTGAGGAGCTATTTCAAGGAAATAGCAGCTCCGTTCTAGAAAACCGAAATTAACGGCCGTGGGGATTCGTTGTGCTGACTACGTGGCACTCTCTATTCACTAAAGTTGGCACTAACTTCGCCGAAAAGCGGCGGTCGCTGGGTCGGTATAGTTCGCTATCGGACTACAGACCACGGAGTATCATCACGTTTCGGAAGTTAGATTATATAGATCACAATACTGTTCCGTGCAAAGCGATGTCTAAGAAATATATTCGAGACTCGAACGCCTGCCGTCCATTTAGTTTTCTCAGTGAACTCTTATTGTGATAATGTCTGCGTTTGAAGAAATAATAGGATCAGAAAATTTAAAAGGATGACATTTCCTAGCGGAGATAAGACGTGAATTACACTGGAAACAGATAAAAGCGTGTTGAACGTCACTGTGAAGGGATAGCAGGCCTTCGCCTTACTGTTTATCCTTCTGTTCGTTTCTTTCTTACACTAGAGACCAGCAAGTAGGAAAAATATATAATATTTTTATTGCTAGTGGGGTGGGACTTAGTCCCTTGTACTGCGGTCACTTCTGGTCTATTGTACCAGCCCCAGATGATAGATGAGGGTGATTGTGGAGCAATTGGTGGAATGAAGATAGGCAGGGGAAACCGAAGTACTCGGAGAAAACCTGCCCCAGCGCCACTTTGTCCACCAGAAATCCCACTTGGCCAGACCCGGGATCTAACCTGGGCCGCCGCCGTGGGAAGCCAGCGACTAACCGCTTGAGCTGTGGCGTGGCCACGAATATATAAAACCCTGTATCAGGCCGGGACATAGTTGACATAGCGTTGGTTCTATTTGTCATGAGAGCTCGAATGTCTGCAGTGAACCCATGTAGTTTCGTAAGCTCGTCTGACCCCCCTCTATGAATATCGCAAGACACAAATTGCATTTTCAGTTATGAAATTATTAAAACCTTTAGATGTAACCTCACCGGAGAATAAAGTACAAATCTCAGTTTGTTTTGCCATCGGCTTCATAAAGCATGATTGAGGAATGTGAAGGAAGTCTGAAGTTCCATCTCTGTCCAAGGAATAATTATTCTCTCGTTAGTTTTTAATAACATTAACCATGTATTGCAATTGGCGCTTAACAATGGTGTTTGTTAAAGAAACTCTGCTGTCTCTCCCAGTATTCTATATGTAATTTTCTTTGCAGCAGGCGGAATTAGTTTTCTGCTATTGTGTACAATTTTCCGGTTTTTGCTATCAATAAGGACACGTCGTACAACATTATGACAACCAGTTGCAATATTTTGTACTTTTTATCTTTCCGCACTGCACGAAGTTCTACTTGTCTCCTATGAAAATATTCATAACGTTTGTTAAGGTGTTCTTTATGCTCTGTTTTGGATACCGCCGACGTTTCTCTGGTTTCATACTTTCATTTGGTAGCGTTCGGAGTAGTAGCCATGTTGTGACTTCTGTTCAACTGTCTAGAAGATGTGTATTTCCCAAGATATATGTGGTTTTGCGATTGTATTCAGGATACATTGTTTTATTTTTTACTGAACATACTGTACCTTCATTTATGTTTTAGTATTGTTACATATTCGGGGATAGCGTGACTAATAATAATGGGTTTTGAATTTGATGATTGGATTTATTGACACTTCTTCACAATTACAGTCAATTATAACAACTCACACATTGAACGACGTCTGACGAGCTCCTCTGAATAATTTCTCACTCACTTTGATTTAAGTCTCATGTTACAACCGACGGGCAGTCGGCCAGTCTCCCTTGGAATAAAGCACTCATCTGGGGCTTATGACTATATTTTTATTACTGTCAGAAAATTGCAGTTTTGTTGACGTGGGGCGTCCTCTCTGACTAGAGGACGGGTCTGTCGTTTAAAATTGCTCCTGGTCTTCGCCAGCGCAGTCATTTTCGGGTCCGAGTTCCATGGAACTCATGACCATATTTTACTGTCTCAGATTCGAGACTTCATTTTTCGTCGCCTCCTTCAACTTAGGCCCCTCCTCCACACGGGAGAGTGATTTGAATGCGCGAATGAACCTCCTTTCATAACTTCAACGCTGCTCGAATGCAGTTCTCCTTTCAAGCGTTGGGGCTCATAGCCCTTCAAGTAGTGAGGATTTTCCCCAGGGCTCATTATTGTGTTAAAACTGCCCGCCACCTGAGCCAGGTGAATACGTTCCAACCCCTTTATAATCCATTTCAATATTATCCTCCTGTCTGCGTTTAGGACGTCCTGGCAGTCTCATCCATTCAGGGCTTTCCACTATAAATTTTTATACATCTCACACCTACGTGCGTGCTACATGATCTGACGATTTCATCATTTTTTTTCGAAGGAAAGTTAGAAATATCGGAAGATTGGAGCACGTATTATCCAATGGCTTATGTACTTGAAGAAGAAGAAGCAAAGAAGACGAAAGAAAGAGATAAATAATGGAAGACGGCATACACAGGAGGTACTCAGTTCAAATCTCGGACCAACACCTGATATTCTGCTTCCGCTTAGTTTCAAGTACAGTATTCTGAAGTCGAGTCGCAGCTTTCTCTTCAGCCTTTTTCCTGCTCATTTTACATATTGTATTCAGAACCGTCGCTAGACAACGACGACGAAAGAAGCAGCTATAAAACAGCCGTTTATAAGTAACAGCTTTGCAAACAAGCATGTTTCCACGGCAACTATCGGACAGGAATAATGGACACGATGTTTTCTGTGTGGTCCGTTCCGAGATGTTATAATCAAGGTAGCTGGAGCAGTGAGTTAGTTGTGAAGCAGTTGCCAGCTAGTAAAATTGGAAGCAGATGACATTGATGAGATCCGTCACCAGGCAACGACTGGTGAAGACACAGAATTCTGAGAAGACCTTGTGTGTCCTATAGTGTCTTGTGAAGTGTAGTAACGAGTTGTATAATTGCGCAATATATTAGATTACCAATCCAAACTGCGTCTATAGTGACCCTATCACGAGACAGTAGGCTACAATTCAAGAAGACGCGAATGTGAGGGCAATGACTTTTATACCAACTAATTTTCCTTTCATGAAGGAATGATTTATTGTTATCTGAATGTAGATAGTCGTTTGTGGAACATGCTGTAGCCACAAGATGGTTATGGCATAATGGAGGGCAGTGGACTTCGATTTAGCTCCAACCTCCTCAAGGTCGCTTCCAGCCTCTGCGGTGACAACACCTGGCCGGCCGCAAACTTAAAAAACCCCACAACGCACTAAGCGTAAAGTTGTTTGAGAGCTACATCTCGCGATGAAGGTGACGCTGAACACGTTCTTAATCTTGACACCGGTTTCCTTCACACTCAGGCCGATATTTACCTTGCGGTAAATGCTCCTGTGAATTCCTGGTGAGACCCAGGGGAGTTCTGGATGGAAAATCGAAGAGCAAGGTTTCCCGACGGAACTCATGAAGCCTCTTTTATGCTGGACTCATGAACAGAAGGACATACATTCCAAAACTGTTGATGAGAGAGAGATATTACTTACTGTTTTCAATAAGAAACTCTGTGGCTTTTAGTCTGGAAGCGAACTATACCGACCGAGCGACCGCTGCTTGTTGGCGAAGTTAGTGCCAACTTTAGCGGGTAGAGGGTGTCTCGTAGTCAGTGAAACGAATCCCCACGGCCGTTAATTTCGGTTTTCTAGGCCGGAGCCGCTATTTTCTTGAAATAGCTCCTCAGTTATCCTCACGAGGCTGAGTGGACCGCGTTCCAGACCCATTATTTCTTAGAAAATCTAGTAGCGCCGGAAATCGAACCCGGACCTCTGGATCTGTAACCAGGAACTCTGACCACTAAAGCTCAGAGGCGGCCTAATACTTGTATTTATTGTTCAAGTGACAAAGTATGTTGAGTTTACCTAATATGATGCATTTTCGAAAATTCAACCGTCAACATCAATGCACTTTGCAACTTGTGTGAGGACATGGCGTGTTGCTCGTCTGTACAGTGTACAGTGTACTGCGCACTGAAATAGCTCTATCTCGGAAAGCGTTCGGAATAGGACACATGTACATATACACTTTTTGTCTTAGAATTGCCGACACTATGACCTCCCAGAATATTGATCTTTACTCCTGCGACATCCTGTATATCTATAAAGTATAAATCACTGTTAAAAATCAGTATGCAGCGATCATAAGGCCAAGTTATGAAAACATAAAAAGACGCAAGTGAAATTTATACATTATAATGGTAAGATAATTATGATGACATCTGATTATGATATGATTTGATATAAGTTAGGTTCCTGGAAGCAAGCCAAGTTCCTCCAATCGCGGGAATGTATGGCAAAACTGAGCGTCACCTTTCCTCAGTCCCTGTATCAATATGGCGGCGCTTGGTGCGTTTCTTCTGCCTCCCGTACCGAATCTCTAAGCTACAGGGCCACTCGTCCACCGCTTCCCGTCTTGCCAAACTCTTCTCTCTCCCTCCCTCTCTCTCTCTCTCTCTCTGTGAAACCACAACACAAACTGGAGTTTTCTCTCGCCCTAAGCTGCCTGACTTTCTCAGCTTCACACATCAGTTCTATCTTACTTTCTTACTCACTCGTGGAGCTGAGCCCTTCTTGACGAGCCACTAAATCTGCAGCTACTCAAGAATTTCTCAACATTTTACGGAACCCGAAGGTTTATTACTGTGTTCACAAGAGCCCTCCACTGGTCTCTATCCTGAGACAGATCAATCCAGTCCATCCCGTCCCATTCTATATCTCTAAGATCCATTTTAATATCGTCCACCCACCTATGTTTTGGTCTTCCTAGTGGTCTCTTTCCTTCTGGCTTTCCCACCAATATCCTATAAGCATTCCTCGTCTCCCCCATTCGTGCTACATGCCATGCCTACCGCATCCTCTTTGACTTGATCATTCTAAGTCAATTCTATCAAGGGGCCTACCAGACGGAAGCTTTGTGTGTGATGGAATACAGAACAACCTGTATACTCGTACGTAGAAGAGTTCGGTCTTCTTGGATATAACACTGTGCAAATCCTTTTTGAAAGTCAACCGACGTTTCCGAAGATGTCGCCTCAGTATTCACGGCTGTAAAATAATCCAAAGAAGAATTCATCAGAGCCTGCTACGTGCTTCAAAATAGATTTACGTGGTTTATTCTTCAATTTGAGAGGAGGAGGCGACATATTACTCCGAAACGTCTCTTGACTTTCAACGGGCCACATACAGTTTCACCTCTGAAGATAAGAAGTCTCCATAACCACAACCCCTGCAACATGTATGTGTAAAGTTGTCCCTGTGCTCAATCAATTGAGCATTATGTTATGAAGACGTATGGAAGAGTGGAGGTATAGCTCCATCATTTTTGACCGCGTCAGTAGATGGAGGTGAGTGGTCAACTTCACACACCGGCCGCTTTACCTCCGCTGAAGGAGACCCCGCATTGGATAGGAGGCTGAGTAGACCCCAGAGCCGGTCTGGACCCTGTGGGAAGGAGATAAATCTTACGTCTGCCAGGAAGCGAACCTCTGTCGCCCTGCCCATAGCACGTCGCTACATTGACAGCTATTCTGACTCCCAACATGTATGTGTATATATACATATATACATGAATGTGTGTGTGGAAGAAAAGTTAAATCCTTTGAAAATGCGGCGAAATTCAAATTTTGTGAACGACAGTGACAAATATAAAAGTTAGTGATGATGAAATTAAGAACAGATTCAGTTTAGAAACATGAGATGGGAGTCTCAACCTGAGAAACGTTTTCCTGCGCAGTAGAATTCGGAGACATACTCTGCGGAATAAACGAAAAGGTTGCTGGGACAGAGGAAGGTCTTGAAAAACGTGCAATGAGTGTGTGAAGTCGGAACAGGCTTGATTGTTTGAATCGGGAAGTAAACAATAATAATTCAATTCTTTATTATATATGTGCTGAGCCAACAGCCGCAAGGCCAATTACAGACACAGCACAGTGTAGATACAAGTAATTACATTACGGACAAATACAACAGAAAGTCAAAGACTAATTAAAGGTAAGCACTAGAGAAAAACACACTAATTCCAAGAAGTAAGGAAACAAACAAAAAAAAATTAAACAAAATAATAATAATAATAATAATAATTTCATTAACGCAAATCCGAGTTGCTAATAATTCAATTTAATTCTTTATTATTTATGTGCCTACTCAACAGCTACAAGACCGACTAATAATAACAACAATAAAAAATAAAAATAATAACAACGTAGGTTAATCATTTACATAGTTTCGTGTTTTTTTTCTTGGCACTACAGCCCCAGTGGCCCTAGGCCTACCTCCATGAACTCCGTTCACTTCGGTTTTTCGCGATCTTACACATGCGGTAGGACTCCTTGGGCGGGTGATCAGCTCGTCGCAAGGCCTCTACCTGTACACAAACACAGAAAAACGCACACAAACATCCATGTCCTGAGTGGGATTCGAACCCACGATCCCGGCTTCCGAGCGAGCGAAGACAGTACATGCCTTAGACCGCTCGGCTACCGTGACCGGCAGTGTATAAGAATAATATATAAGAATTCAGTTCGTACCTCACAGGAAACAGATCCGAACCCACGATCCCGGTTTCCAAGCGAGCGAAGACAGTGCATGTCTTAGACCGCTCGGCTACTGTGACTGGCAGTGTATAAGAATAATATATAAGAATTCAGTTCGTACCTCACAGGAAACAGATCCGAACCCACGATCCCGGTTTCCGAGCGAGCGAAGACAGTACATGCCTTAGACCGCTCGGCTACCGTGACCGGCGAGTTTCGTGTTTAAGACAATCCAATTCACACTTATTATATCAAATGCCCAAAATGAATTCTTGGTAATTTTTGAAATGAAATTATACTATTCAGTGTTAATAAAAAAATTGTGTAATTTTCTGCAGATGCGCTGTAAATAGTTAAGTTCTGAATACTGGAGACACACAGTCATTCCCGTCAGGGTCGCGAACCCCAGGCGTGGTGTCATCACTCTGTTCGTTTTATGAAAATTTGGGGAAGCAATTCTCGATCCTTAAAGTGAGCGGCAATTTTGAATTCTGAAGAGGGAA
This sequence comes from Cryptotermes secundus, assembly GCF_002891405.2. Lineage (NCBI taxonomy): Eukaryota > Metazoa > Arthropoda > Insecta > Blattodea > Kalotermitidae > Cryptotermes > Cryptotermes secundus. Next base: position 653,778 of record NW_019743001.1, on the reverse strand, counting down.
AGTTTCACTAGCTGCCGGTAGTGTGGATAGCAGAAAGCAGATCACGCAATTGGGGCCCCCGTGCATTGTCGGTCTCCTCTTTGTTGTGAGATGGCGGGGAGATATGGCCGACACGCGCACGACCCCTCTCTGTGACCTCACTACGTTACCAAACAAGTGGATTCACTCTGCAGTATTTTCTTGACTTAAGGGAGCCAGAATTAAGACCACATTCAGTTACATATGTGTGAACCTTGCTGTAAAGTTGAACATGTATTGAGGGTGCCTTAGAATCTCGAGGCCCGCGGTAGCGCAGTTGGTTGAGACATTATGCTACAAGCCAGAAGGTCACGGTTTCGATTCCTAATGAAGTCACTGGATTTTTTCAATTGACCTAATCCTTCCAGCCGCATTATGGCCCTGTGGTCGACTCAGCCTCTAACAGAAATGAATATTAGGAATCTTACTATTGTAAAGGGCGTCCGGTGCGTAAAGCTGACAAACTTAGCGCCATCTATGAGCCGACTGTTTAAAAAATGTGGGATCCTCGTCGTCTCACAACCCTAGGGGCCTCCACGGCCTGCTACAGGGACACCTTTACCTTACCTTAGAACCAAGTGATATGGACAACACTGCGTCTTATAATAAAGGCTTAACAAAGACTGGATAATATTGCACATTAACACTTTGAAGCCTGAAGTTTATTATATAGGAGCTGTAGTTCTGAAGCATAACCCCTGCCTCATAGCGAAAGCATTGCCTTTCAATTGCACAAGACAATCATTTAGTTTATTTACTTATGGAGCAGAGCCCTTCTTGAGGAGAAGCCAAATCTGCAGCTGCCCAAAAATTTCCCAGCATTTTATGGAACCCGAAAGTTCATTACCGTGTTCACAAGAGCCCTCCACTGGTCCCTATCCTGAGTCAGATCAATCCAATCCATACCACCCCATTCTATCTCTCTAAGATACATTTTAATATTGTCCACCCACATACTCCTTTGTCTTCCCAGTGGTCTCTTTTCTTCTGACTTTCCCACAAATATCTTATATGCATTCCGTTTCTCCCCCATTCGTGCTACATGCCCTGCCCACCTCATCCTTGACTTGAACCCGATACTACATGCAGGCAATAAATTGCACACGGCAACAAGTTTCTGATAGACCATCTGATCCTTCACAGTACGTGGTTCGAATCTCGACTAGGAGACCAACTGTCCTTAATAATGGTTTTCACAGTTCATTTTTGGTTCTCATTGAACATGTGAGAGAAATAGATCACGTGATACATCCGAAACTTACGTAAATCATCTCTGTGCCTGAGCATGCGCTTTAGGCAACTCGTACGCCTGTACCTACCGTTATAATAATGATCTCCTCTTCTTGTCATGCGTGTTTAAAAGAGGAGTTGTCAAATAACTTAAGGCTCAACGAGCATCTAATTGAATATTAATTTTTCTCCACGTTCGTACAATAAATTATGAACAATGCTACAAATTCCAGCTGCGAACTTTCACATCTCTCTGTTCAATCGACGTAATACAAAGACAAAGTGATCATGGATTTTTTTTTTTTTTTTTTTTTACATATTTTCTAAATTTCTTTCCGAGACGTGACGGCAGCTGGAGGTTTTACTTCTCTTTTTACTAGAGGCTCAGTCTTGACGTTTTCCCCACAAAACGGCAAACATAATGTCTTTGTCTTGGTTCGCATCGTCTTGTGAAGGCAATCTCTTTCCCTCAGATAGCAAATCTAACGTGACTAAAATGGGATATGAACTTAAGTCCCGTTAATAGATGTAACATCTGTAACCCTGAATCACGAGACAGCTCACTCATGTCAAGTGGTTTCGTAGTCTGTTCTTCACAGGAATTTTCTGAAATCACTCACGGAGCTGAGCCGTTCTTGAGAAGCCGCACATTTGTTCAGCTACTCAAGAATTTCCCAGCATTTTATGGAACCCGAAGGTTCATTACCGTGTTCACAAGAGCCCTCCACTGGTCACTATCCTCAGCTAGATCAATCAGATGCATACTATCGCATTCTATCTCTCTAAGATCCATGTTAATATTCACCCACCTACGCCTTGGTCTTCCCAGTGGTCTCTTTCTTTCTGACTTTCCTACCAATATCCTACATGTCCTACCCACCTCATCCTCCTTGATTTGATCATTCTAATTATATTTGGAGAAGAGCACAAGTTATGAAGCTCCTCATTATGCAGTTTTCTTGAACCTTGTCGGAAAAGAAACACAGAAACTATATTATTTACATATTTAATACATTTGAAAGATGGCGTCCTAATAATGAAATACAAGCAAATCAGTGGGATAATTTGGATTACTTTTTCCATTGTAATATGAATGATTCAAAACAGGCCTTTAACGTCGTTTGGAACCTGGAACAAAGGCAGCAAACACATATTTTGTGACGATTAGCTGAAGGACGTTTTTTGATATAAATAATATTATTCGGTTTTAGCTACCTGTGACACACCACTATCCAAGTTTATCTGACACGAAACAATAAACGTTTCACTTCCGCGTGTGACAATAGTCTTGCGCAAAACTGGATTTTCTGCTGTTGCTGTCATGAAACATATCGACGAAGAATGGTAATAAAAAAAGGGTGGACTGCTGTTTCTACAATGACGCCTCGTCCTGGAAAATATTGCACCGAAAAGCAAGCTCACCAGCCACACAAAATCAGATAAGGGGCAACCTGAATCCCACGATATATTTTGGTATGTAGACTCGTTGCTAGGCAACGACCGCGAAATAACCAACTATACAACTACCGTTACTAGGCAGCAGCTCGTAAACAGTACAGAGGAACGGTGTTTTCTTTGTTGTCCGTACCGAAATGTTATATAAACAGTACAAGCTAAGAAAGAGGAGTGATTTGTTTGGTGAGTTAGAGTAATTTTGGGGCTCAGTCGTTGTGAGCTGTTTCTGTAAGAAGCTGGTAACTGAGGCAAGGGGGTAGTTCGGGAACTCATAGGAAGGGGAATTTCCGCCGATGAAAGCCGCTACTAAGCAACGGCCACTGTACTTTTTCGGGCTTGTTCCCTAAATTCGAGCCTACATGCCACAATACTGTCGACGAGTAATATAAAAGTGTCCCACATATTAAATATGTTCCACTTAACCGCAGATATAGTAGCCCATCTCCAACAGCTGTAGCTATTTCATCGAAATGAACGAAACGTACTGCTTTTTATTTTACAGCGGAACAAGGATCCACCGTTCCTCCGCCATATTGCGTAAGAAAATGTAAAAAAAAATTTAAAAATAGATCATTTGGAACGCGAAACAATAAAATTATTGGTGAAAGTTAAATGACCCGAAGAGCTATGCTGGCGGGAAAGGAATCTCCTGGTAGGTCCACTCATGTCAAGCAGGACATATGGTAGGGGCCAGACCAAGTGTAGTCCTCGTTCTTCGAGCACTTCTGTTTTGATACTACTGTGATTTAACAAAAATAGTCGTAAAATTTTGCATGGACATAGATGTTAGTTATTATTTTTAATTATTGCCTTAACTCTCGCAGATGGATTATGCTGTGCTTCGTTTATATACCCATACTGACGTTGGTATAAATGTCCAAAGATAGGGAATATCTGTATCGATTGAGCCCAACTGAGTAGGTTTTACCTGAAGACGGAGGCAGAATCCGGTTTTCGAAACGTTCTATAGTCTAAATAAATAAAAGGACGATGGATAATGTTCAGAAACACAGTAACTATTCACAAACTTTGAGGTCTTACGTTTAGTAAATGTTATTTAGACATGGCGTTTCAAAAATAATGCTTCTAATATTGTCAGCGTTCCTGGCTAAAGACCCAGAGGTTCGGGTTCGATTCCCGGAGCTACCAGATTTTTTTTTTTCTGAGAAGTAATGAGTCTGGAACGGGTTCCACTCAGCCTCGTGAGGATAATTGAGGAGATATTTCAAAGAAATAGCGGCTGCGGTCTAGAAAACCGAAATTAACGGCCGTGGGGATTCGTTGCGCTGACCACGCGACACCCTCTGTCCACTGAAGTTGGCACTAACTATCACGTAGTTTTTTTTTTTAATATGGTCTTTAGCGGAGAATAGAGGTTTCTAAATCGTTTCACTATTTACTTCCATCGAATGGGACTCGTTTTCGACTGACGTTTCGCGTGGTTTATGTCAGTCTCTCCATGTGAATGGCAGTTGGAACAAGTTCCCAGTTTTCTCATTTTAGCTCCTTATCATTCATGATCTTCTCAGTCATTATTACACTGTCTGATAGGTCACCCGGTTGTGAGAGTCCAGAGTGAACTGTATGTGTTAAGGGCCTTGGGCATTCTAGTTCTGTCACCAGCGTATTAGGTAACAAAAGTAAGGGGTCTGCCTACCTGTCAGGTGGTCCGAACGTTCGCAGAAAACAGGAAAGAGAAATTAATTGGATATGTTTCGGAATGCCGGCAGCGTTGAAGTTGTAACGTTTCTTCATACGAGATACAAGTGAAGTAGATTTATTTGCACAAGCAAAATTGCAATACCTGATCTTGTATTTAAAACCTTCACTAGTAAAACATGACCTTCTGGAGTGATATGCAGCATGTGTGAAGTAAATTATGTTTTGTTTTGTTTATGTCGGCGTGGATGTTGTTTTCTTGTAATTAGTTTTATTGAAAGATAAATTAAATTGTGTATCCATTTAATAAAAAAAAAGCTTTAGAACAAATTCTTGACAAAGGATGAAAGATATACCTTGCTATAGTTATATTCTTCCTATATGCTAAAGCATTGTTCATTTTATAAATCTGAACTGAAATGTTCTATGGTAACTCTTTGAACTGTTGGAACGGTGATTCTCAAATTAATTTCTTTTTTGTTCGCGCAACATTTTGGTCTCATCAATTACTGCCAGAATCCCAAAGCAAAAATTTTAAATTATAAAAGAGAAAAAAAGATGCTTATATATATGTAGACTATGTATATAAAACTGCGGATTTGCGCCATGTTTAAAGAAGAAATGAAGTCACTAATTCCATGGAGCCGGAAGTCCTTAAGATCGTCCTTGTTCAGTTGAATAAGACTTCCCATTGTCTTATAGAACCATAACAGGCCAAAATATTGTCGAGTTCACGTAAGTCCATCAATGGGTCCTATCTTGAGTCTGTTGAATTCAATGCGAGAAGTGAGATAATTTTTTAAAACCTATTTCAGTATTATACCCCCTCGTCTTGATCTCCCAAGTGCCCTCAATCTGTCAGGATCCCCAAACATAATGCATTAATTTTCAACTTCTTTCTCCCCCCATTCTCCTGCCCATGTTATCATCCTTTATTTTATCTCCTTAATATCCGGTGAAAAATAAAATCTCTTACAATGTAAAGCTGAACTTTTTCTGAAATCAGAAAACATTAAACATTTTAGATATTATCAGTTAAATTGAAGGCTATCCTTATGATACGCTGCAGTAAATTGCCAGATTTCTCTATAGGACACCGCCTTTTCAAATTTGGAAGATTGCTATGGCGGCGGGAGCGAGAGCCCCTGGTAGGGTCACCCTGGCCGGAGAGGTACTGATAAGAGGAGCCAGATGACGTGTCCCACAGGAACGAAAGGGCAGGAGGGAGAAGGGGGCTCTTCAGACATGATAAATCGAACCCAACCTGAGGGAGTAAACCATGATACAGGATCCCAGCACTCCATGGCGGGGGGAGGGGGGGGCGTCTGTCTCATAGAATACTTTTCTTGCTCTAAGTTACTGTCTTCTACCGGAACAGACCATGGGCCAAATACTTGAATTAGAAAAAAAGAAGACACTGACGGATTGAAGAAATAGAGAATTTCGAAGCAGGCACTAATATTTCTTAGCGGCTGCTGTGGTGATTTGTGGATTGTGGGGATAACGGTGACGCTGTACTTGCTTGTTGTTACGAGTCCTGCGTATTAGTGGTCAATAAATCGAGTCACCAATCGAAACCCCGTCTATAGTCACGCACGTGACAGTATTATTTGTTACTTTTTCTAAAGGACACCTAAATCAAATTATAATATAAATTAAATATAAATCCTAAAGAGAGGTTTGTTGAATACCAAAGAAAAATTCTTTTTATTTAATAATTTACAGCATAGGGCGTTTACTTTTCGAGTGGATTCCCAAATAAAACTTTGGAGAGACATACAACACTTAGGAATAAGAAAATGAATATGAAAATTTTCTAGGAAAACCAGAAAGGAAGAGACATTTCAGAGAAGTGGACAGTAATGGGTGGATAATATTAAAATAGTTCTTCGAGAAATACGTCATGAAAGTGTGAGGTGGACTGATCTAGCTGAGGATCGAGTAAAATGGAGGGCTTCCTGAACTTGTTTAAGTTTTACAGAAGCAGGGAATTACTTGACAAGCCACATAAGTAGCAACTCTTCATGAAGGACCCGTGCCATGTATGCGGTTCGTTGATGATTTTTTTCAAGAAAACCCTCCACTGGTCATTAAGCGTCTATGTGCAGTGTATAAGTGAACTGGCCTCATGTCATTTCGTCTTTGTGCAAGTAAACAGGCAAAGAAGTAACCATTTATTTCCTTGCGTTTGTTTCTTTTGTGCTGGAGGGAGGTTAAATTAAGTTTCCGCTCACTGTGGATAGACTTGCCCATAAAATAAAGAACAGTTCTACTTGAACGTATGCTGAGTTTTTCTATCATAGCACAACTAACATATATTATTATGGCTCTACAGCCCTTTGTTGGGCCATGGCTGTTTTCTTCAGTTTCTTGATCCTATGTACAGTCGGTAGGTCTCCTTGGACGGGGGATCAGCCCATCGAAAATCTTCTACCTACACAAAGAACAACACGAACATAGCATAAACGCACACAGACATCCCTGTCTTGAGTGGGATTCGAACCCAAGATCCCAGCTTTCGAGTGAGCGAAGAGAGTTAATGCCTTGGACCGCGCGGTCACTGTGATCAGCGAACAGCTATCATTGGCTTTACTTAAATATTTTATTTTGAAGAAATTGACAACAAATTTCAATTCATCGTTATGTCTGTAGTTAACCAGAGAAACTACTCGCTAATGTTTGTATGGCCACCTCAAATTCAAGTTTAAAACCAAGTTTAGCGTAGCCCACTTGCTGCTACTAACATTTCCCCCACGCCGGGCTAATCATTATGCAGCCATAAGTCAGTGTCTATTGCCACGTGTCGGCGTTGTTGCATTGACGTGAGGAAGGCTGCTTTCGGCGCATTCTGTCCCTCCGTCACTTATCACCCCGGTTCACCTTTATCTTCCTTCGGAAAATTGCACGAGGACTCTTGTGGTACGTACCTGTACCGGGTGTCCGGACGAAAGATATCCAAAATAAAAAAATGTATATCTCGGAAACTGTCATATATATCCGGTTTATGTCATCGGAAAGGAAAACCCTGTAAGTTTTCTTTTTTCCCATGCCCGGTTTAAGCGCAAGCGCCGCCATATTTCTGCTACCATGTTAGGAATCACTTGGACAGAGAGATGGCTGGGAGATAGATCGGCAGAAGTGGACCAATCTATTGGCCTCCCAGGTCGCCAGATTTAACCCCACTGGATGTTTTCTTGTGGGGTTGTGTGAAGAACAGTGTCTACCAGGTTAAGATCAACGAGCTTCAACACCTGAAAGCCCGCATAAGGGACGCTGTGGCTACGGTAACACCGAACATGCTTCGAGCCTGGATATTTGTCGTGCCACTAAGGGAGCCCACATTGAAATTTATTGAGAAAGTTATATACTCAGAAAAAAAAAAAACTTTGATAGCTTCCTTTAGTAGTGGTGTAACCCATTAATGTGTATAATAAATTCTTTCTGAGATATAATGATTTTATTTTGGATACCTTTCATCCGAACATCCTACGTATTCGTTTGTGTAGCATAATGTTCATTATACACGTGTGTCATATAAGCTTGTAATATATGTACTTATGTATTTTTTTCCTTGGCACTACAGCCCCAGTGGGCCTAGGCCTACCTCCATGAACTTCTCCGTTAACTTCGGTTTTTCTAGATCTTACACAATCGGTAGGACTCCTTGGGCGGATGGTCAGCTCGTCGCAAGGCCTCTACCTGTACAGAAACACAGAAAAACGCACACACACAAATTAAACATCCATACCCTGAGTGGGATTCGAACCNAGATCCGAACCCACGATCCCGGTTTCCAAGCGAGCGAAGACAGTACATGCTTTAGACCGCTCGGCTACCGTGACCGGCATGTTTTTATACGCGTAATTATGTACAGTGCAATTCTAAATTATTGTCTGGGTTTCCGTGGCCTATAATGTTCAAATCGGAAACAATAAAATAAAATTCCTGACGGAATATAAAATTGTAACCCAAAACGTTTTATTCTACAAATAATAATTTTTTTTTAATTACACTTTCTAATTCTGTAAGCAATTCTATTTTGTTATTTCCGGTTTGAAAATTATAAGCCACCGGAAATACCGACAATAATTTAGAATCATTCTGTGTAACTAAGCGTAAAAAGATAAAATAATAAATATATATATATGCTGGCCTAAATTTTCGGGCTTTCTTGAATTGGACTTGATGGCACAGTAGCAGCGCCTTGACTCTTTTCGGGCTTGCTCGTCTCGTACTAAGGCCAGAGTTCCGGTTACTCTGCTATTGGTTCAACTTTCTTTCCTGGAGAATGGTGATATGGTAAGCTTTACTTATTCGGTTTCTTCGAGTGGGGTGAGAGCGAGTCCACTTGGTACTACGGCCACTGTTGACCTATTGTACCAGCCCCGGATGATAGATGAAGAGTGTGGAGCAGTAGGTGGAATGAGAATTCGCAGGAGAAACCAAAATACTCAAAGATGACTTACCTCAGTGCAATTTTGTCAACCACAATTCTCACATTACTTGACCAGGGATCGAACCCGGGGGCTAGCCGCCGGAACTATGGAACTGCTAAGCTTAATTTTAGTCAGAACTGTCTCATAATTCACATTTCGTCGCTAGCTTCATGTTTTCAACATGTGTAACCAGAAAGTTGTTTTGTAATATAAATAAATATTACAAAATAAATTATAATTTGTCCAGCATAAACTGAATTCCAGGCAAATGTGAGGACAATTTACGATAATTTACCATCTCCTTAGATTATTACCAACGAAGACACTTAGACAGCCGATTACAGTGGCCGCGCTGTCTAAGACATGAGCTCTCTTCGCACGCTCAGGGTCGTGGGTTCGAATGCCACTTGAGACATAGATGTCTCTGTGCGTTTATTCTATGTTTGTGCTGTCCTGCGTGTAAGTAGCAACCTTGCGACGGGCTGATCCTCCATCCAAGAAGTCCTACTGACTGTGTAAAAAGGTCAAGAAACTGAAAAAGTGGCCAAGGTCCTACAAATACCTTAGACTTTTATCAACGAATGTATTATCTATTTAGACTAATTATTTATGTTAATTTTGTTCCTAGGGTTTTACACCATGTGGCTGTGGGTGATGTCACCGATGTTTTGGGGACATACACTGTCTCTAACTTCAGGGAAGAACTGTGTGAGGTTGGTGAGTAGCTGTTTACACATTTTTGTGGGGAAATGAAGTGAAAATGGGGATTGTTGCTTTATCTAGGGCAGTAGGAACAGTGGACTAGGAAAGTTTGAGGTCTCAGGAACGTTTCAGAAAACCTCCCCGGGCGGTCACCCACCAGGCGCTCACCCCTCAAAATGTTGCTTAGTCTTTTGCTGTGGGGTCGAGAGTTGCGGAAATCACCAGAGCTGACAGTGTTTGCACAGAGATGCGAAGGGAGATACTGGCCATGGTGATGACGATGATAATTCGATGCCTGTTATATGCATGCATTTGAAACCAAGGTCCTAAGGAGATAATTACATCTTGAAAGAGAGATAATATGTACAACAAATTATCTGAACTAGTTATCTAGTAATTTGAGAACTCCCACTCCTGCAATAAATTAGATAAATCTGGGATTCATGGTAGGTTGGACATGTAGATCAAATTTGTACAGAGGATACGGGATTAGGGAACCGCTTTTGGATTGCCATCACACGGAGGGGCAAGAAGCAGGTGTGGGTTCTGACATCAAGATAGTGTAATGGAAGAATTTGTATGTAAGGATGAAATGGTTTCGAATGATAGGAGACGGCATTAAAACGGTTTTTTTTAAATATGTTGATATTATCTAACTAACTAACTAACTAACTAACTCAATGGAGCTTAGCCCTTGTTGAGAAATCATTAGTCTCTCAGCTGCTCAAGGATTTCCGAAAATTTCATGGAACCAGAAGGTTCATTACCGTGTTCACACGACGTCTCCACTGGTCCATATTGTGAGCCAGATTAATCCAATATATACCACCCCATTATGTCTCTCTAAGATATTTTTTAATATTATCATCCATCTACTTCTAGGTCTTAGCTTAGTGGGGGTGGAGTCCAACTGGGTCCACTCGGCACGGCGGCCACTGATTGTCCTATTGTAGCCTGTCCCACATGATTCCGATGATGGAGAATTTGGTGGAATGAAGATTGGCAAGGGAAACCGAAGTACTCGGAGAAAACCCGCCCCAACGCCACTTTGCCCACCACAAATCCCACTTGACCAGACCCTGGATTGAACCCGGGCCGCCGCGGTGGGAAGCCAGCGACTAACCGCTTGAGCTATGGCGCGGCCTAGGTCTTCCTAGTGGCTCTATTTTTTGGCTTTCCCTCCAACATCATATATGCATTTTTGTTGTCCACATGCATGCTACATGCTATGCCCACATATTTCTCCTTGACTTGATAATTTTATTTGGCGAAGAGTTGTGAAGTTGTCGGGTTATATTAGCTGTACAGTCATAGTGAAGTGAAATATTTGGTGCCGTTTCCTTTTGCAGGCCTGTACCTTGTCCCATCAGCAGTTGATTATCCTGTACAGATTGAATATTCTTTTCCTGACACGACTTGTGGCGTGAAGGGTATCCGTGCTACTGTAGGGGCCGCCCCGTTAGAACGGCATGACAATTGCGAAACTGTTCGCATGCTGCTGTCAGACAGGCGCAGCGTAGAAGCACTTATTTTGTTGGCATCATGTGAATTTTTTAATTAAGACATGATCTTAATATCATGCTGCGCTTGCGTTCAGTGCATGAGCTGAATGGATTTGGGAGAAATCTTGTCTGTCTCTCAGCCAGTTGTCACACAATTTGACACAAACTTGTGTGAGTTTGAGGTCAACGTTCTATAGAAACTGCCCATTGCGATCCTGGTACAGTAAGAAATTCATATAGTTCAATAAAAGCAACAAATACATCGTATTTTGGACATATTTGCAATGCAGTCATCTTCCCACATTACCGTTTCTTGCTGAAAATATTTGACCTCCGTGGTGCTCAGTAACCTTCCTCTGTCATTCCGTATAACCTACAATTAATGATCTTAAAATTAACCTTTTTTTGATAAAATAAAAATTTCTTGTATTTTAATTACTCCCCAGCCTCAGATTTCACTCCACACTGGTTTAGTTCTTCTTCTTTTTTTTTTTTTTGCTACAAGCCGGGAGGTCGCGGGTTCGAGTCCGGATGAGCTGGTTTTTTTTCAACTGACCTAATCCTTCCAGCCTCAATATGGCCCTGGGGTCGACTCAGCCTCTAACATAAATGCAAACGATCTCCCCTAACCTCAACCAGTGGCCGGCTTCCCATCCCGGCGGCCCAGGTTAGGTCCCGGGTCTGGTGCAGTGGATTTGTGGTGGACAAAGTGGCGCTGGGGCAGGTTTTCTCCGAGTACTTCGGTTTCCCCTGCCAATCTTCATTCCACCAATTGCTCCACAATCACCCTCACTTATCATCTGGGGCTGGTACAATAGGCCAGAAGTGGCCTCAGTACAAGGGACTTAGTCCCACCCCACTAGCAATAAAAATAAAACCTCAACCAGTCAATGTTTACGATAAATGATACAGTTTTTACATGAACGAGATCTGAGCTTTCCAGTGGTGAAGATTTAATTGTGATCTTTTGAGCTACGACACGATATTATATAATGAGTGGTTAGTAACGTTTCGGAGAGATTGGAACATCCATCTTCAGGATGAAAGTGCTTCATGAAGGTAGCACTATTCTCGTAAATATAATACTCGTAAACTCTGGTAACCACATACCAGAATGTACTGTGGCGTTGTGAAGAAGCTGTATTGTACATTAGAACTCCATCTCAGGTTACACTTCAGACTGTGAAAACATGTTTAACATCTCCCCGCTTTTAGACAAGTCTTTTGTAGCCTATTTTCTACATCTTTCTAGATTCAACATTCCGAGACGTGTACAGGTCAAACGATTTTCGTTTCTTATTTTACTAATCGACAAAACAGAAATGGAGTTCACGGTAACAGTTATCCTGTCGACTGTCGCCTGAATTCTAACCGAAATAGCTTATTAAAGAGTAAAAGTAAAGTAAAGCTATCCCTGTACCAGGTCGTGGAGGTCCATAGTGTTGTGAGACGTTGAGGTTCCCACATTATCTAGACAATCGGCTCAAAGATGGCGGTAAGGTTGTCAGCCTTACGCGCCGGCCGCGCTTTACCCACCAGGAACATTATTTAATTAATTCCTGGTACTCATTTCTGTTAGAGGCTGAGTAAACCCCAGGGCCTAGTGCGGCTGGAAGGATTAGGTTAATTGAAAAAATCCAATGACCTCATTGGGACACGAACCCGCGACCTTCCGGCTTGTAGAATAGTCCCTCAACTACGCGATTCCATGATAAATAAATTACGATGAATACACAAAACTATAATTGTGCCTGTGGTTCGGTATGGGTGTGAAAGTTGGTCTCTGACACTAAGGGAGGAACATGGGCTGAGGCTGTTTGAGAACAGGGTGCTTAGGAGAATATTTGGACCGAAGAGAGATGAAGTGACAGGAGGTTGGAGAAAATTGCATAATGAGGAGCTTCATATCTTGTACTCTTCTCCAAGTATAATTAGAATGATCAAGTCAAGAAGAATGAGGTGGGTAGGGCATGTAGCACGAATGGGGGAGAAGAGGAATGCATATAGGATATTGATGGGACAGCCAGAAGGAAAGAGACCACTAGGAAGAGCAAGGCGTAGGTGGGTGAATAATATTAAAATGGATCTTAGGGAGATAGGATGAAATTGTATGGATTTGATTGATCTGGCTCAGGATAGGGACCAGTGGAGGGCTTTTGTGAACACTCTAATGAACCTTTGGTTTCCATAAGATGCTGGGAAGTTCTTTAGTAGCTGCACAACAGACGGCTTCTCAGAAGGGCTCAGCTCTATCAGTGAGTGAGTTTAGAAAACATGACACATGCGAGTGTATAGAATTTTTAACCTCTTCAGAACCGACAACCTGGATCATGAAGGAATACTGTGTGTTATGGGGTGAGAACGGCCTCAGCATTATGTCTGATGGCAGAGTTCGGTAGCAGCCAAATTGGGACATCGGATTCTGTTAGATTTGTTCAACATATCTCGATATGACTCCTGAAGGCCGGAATAATGGAGCTGGGTTAGATGTTCATTGCTAGGCAACGGATCAGTAAACACGTTCCCGCTGCAACGAATACGCAAGCAACAGTTATTGTTGGAGACGATGTTTCTATTCGGTTGGTGCAATTTAGAGAGTTGAGAATCGGCAGTGGAAGATAATTGAGAAGAGATGGAGAGGAGTTACTTGGCAGTTGCAGTAGAGAACTTGCTTGAGAGTTCCGGCTTTGATGGTGCTGTGTGCGGTTGAGCTCTGCAATAGAGCCTGAGAAGAAACGGCGAGAGAAGGACCTGAGCGCGGGAACCTGAAGAATCTCTACTGTTAGTAGCCGTTGTCAAGGAACGGCTGATGAAGACACAGCAGGCTGGAAAAAGCTTAGCAGGTGCTGTGTTGATTAGAGGCAACGCTGTAATTCCCTGTATTTCCGAGTTGTGTCAGTAAACCCAATATCCAATCAAACCCCGTCTATGGTCACAAACCTAAAACGTGACTGTATTACAGCAGATAATTACGTATTTATTGTGATTGGTATAGGTGCTACTTGAGAAACAGCTGTGAGGGTAATGGTGTTGTTTTCCATGTGGTCACCTCATTTTCGGCAGGTGCAAGCAGGTAGAATTGCTCCATCTCTCCAATTTGTGTGTACGTGCTATATTGGTAGCCGCATGTCCATCCACTTGGCGGCGTGGAAGCGTCCAGAAGTGGCTTATGTTACAACTCACGCGTTCTGATAACACATTACAAGGTGCGCAGTACACGTGTTCCGTGTGCTTGTATTCACGAAGTGTGTCCAATATGTAATAGTTTTTATACTCGCAGAGATATTGCTTGGAGGGGATAGTTTGTGCAATGGTAAAGGAAAGGAAGGCGCACAAATTATTAGTTCAAAACCTCTTTAAATATTCATTCATTCATCAGTAATCTGTCAAGACGACAGGACCACAGTCTCTTCCAAAACAGTTCCTCCACTTGATGAGATCTAGAGCTTTCTCCTTCAAATGAAGATATCCTCTTCTGTCCCCAAGGTCATCCAGCATCTTCTTACGTCTTCTTCCTCGTCTTCTGGTCACTTCTATCCGCCCATCTATCTTTCCTTCGATAGCTTCTTTTAGAAGGCAGTTACCGCGTAAACTATGACCAATCCAATTAGCCTTCCGTTTTCTTATTTCGTGTAGGATATTCCTCTGCTCACTNTACACCTTCCATCATCTGTTAATAAGCTACCCAAATATTTAAAACATTTCACATTCTCCAGTTGTTTTTGGTCTATCTTTATTGTGACTGGGGTTGGTTGTCTCGAAATTTTCATTACTTTTGTTTTCTCCACATTCATTTCCATGCCATAGCACCTTCCAATTTCGATTAATCTATCAATCATGCCCTGTAGCACAGTTTCTTCCTTAGCCATTAAATCGAATTTGTGAAACACTGTCAAATTATTTAATGAATTGACTTAGCTTAGGAAGGAGCAAAAAATATCTGACATTCTTTGTAGAGTGTTGTATCTTTGTGGTACATAACAATAGGGAATTCCATGGAAAATTTAAAATCAAATACTGCCAAGATTAAATTATGGCCTGATTACATATAGATAACAAATAAAAAACTCCGTGGCTTTAGTCGGCAAACGAACTATTCCGACCGGCCTACCGCCGCTTGTCGGCTAAGTTAGTGCCAACTTTAGTGGATAGATGCTGTCGTGTTGTCAGTGCAACGAATCCTCACAGCCATTAATTTCGGTTTTCTAGATCGGAGACGCTATTTTATTCAAATAGCTCCTCAGTTATCCTCACGAGGCTGAGTGAACCCCGTTCCAGACCCACTACTTCTCAGAAAATATCGTAGCGCTTCGAATCGAATCAGATGTATCTGCATCTGTATCCTGGAACTCAGACCACTAAACCACAGAGGCGGTCTTTGTAGATAATAGATTTATTAATCAGTAAGCGAGCCAATTATAAATGAAGAACTTAGAGACAAAAACGCGTATTAATCGCTAACTTTACAAATTTCGCGTTTTTCTAAAGTTTGAAGACAGTGTACTGCAGTGTCATTTGATGGTGCTAAGACACCGGCAGTCTGCGGTAAGTGTTCCATTGGGACAGCCACGTTAGTAACGGGATGTCGGTCCAAACCACAGGCATTCCGCTGCGAATTATATTCAAATTGGCGGCTTTGACAGATTATCTTTTTCCACAGTCGCAGTATTCGGATTATGTGAAAATGTCACCCTCGTCAGTCTCAAGGAAGTGACGTGCAGGATTTTACTCAATACTATCTACTGCAAAAAATGTTAAATTTCACATAATATCTATCTGTTTGTCAAAGTATCTGATTTTTCCGTTGTTATATTGCAATTCATCAATTCCTGAAATCGTGCAAAATCGAAAAATATGCAGTATTATGGTGGATATTAGAAGAAACAGTCCACATGTCTCATTCTTCATTTTGTAGCATATAGAGTCTGTAAATAATGGCCATTGCTAAGTAATGGGCGTCAACAACACCACAGGAATGGTTCTGTGTGCGCTGTTCAAGTGATAGCCACGTGAATAATGGACAAAGGACCTGAAGACAGTAGTTGATCTGCGGCGTTGAAGCCGTTACTAGACAACGACTGTTGAAGATCCAGTAATCTGAGAAGACTTAGTGCGTGCTGTAATGAAATGCTGAGTGTGTGAATTAGCAATGGCGCTATAGTTACTTGTAGTTATGATTGGGTTTGGTCGTGGGGTTAAAATTCCTGACCTTAAAAATAAGCTTGTTGTTACATGTCACAGAGGCTTCGGATATGGAGGGCTCTTGTGAACACGGTAATGAACATTCGGGTTCCATAAAATTCTGGGAAGTTCTTGAGTAGCTGCACAATTGGCGGCTTCTCAAGAAGGGCTCAGCTCCTTGGAGTTAGTTAATAATAATATGGCATGTCCGCTGAAAATCGGAATAGCATAACGAAAAAAGACGGCTCAATAGGGAGTGACGCTGCAATCGAACACGAAAAGCTATATCAGCGTAGCAACAGTCATTCACGCAACGATAGAACAATTGTCGGAAGCGATGTTTTCTGTGCGGTCCGCCCCGGTCTCTGCGTGACTGTGCAATATCGCAACTACAAGGAAATGTGTTTTTTGTTGGGTTCGTCCCGATGCTATATGACTATGTTATCACACTGGATTTTAATGGGGTGTAGGTCATTGAGTGGCCACCGATGACCTCTCAGGATCATGTTGTCTTTATATTCAGGATCAAAGAATAAATTAATAGAGATCTTAAGCAGAATTACACGGCTTCTCGATTCAGTAGTTAGCAGCTTTCTCTGTGTAAGTAATAATTAAGAATTTTAGTAGCTCACAAGATGGGAGGATATGGGTTGGATTGATCTGACTCAGGCTCTTTTGAACACGGTAATAAACCTTCGGGTTCCATAAAATGCTGGGAAATTCTTGAGTAGCTGCATATTTGGCTTCACAACAAGAGCTCAGCTCCATAAGTAAGTAAGTAAGTAAGTAAGTAAGTAAGTTCGAAATGTAGACTGAATATCTGTAGAATTCAAGGCGTCATTAGATCTGCCCAGAAATTTTTGTACTCATAATATTCTACTGAAAGAAAAAGAGAAATATCTTCAACGCTAATTTAGTTTCAGTGATTGATAATTGTATGGAAGCGTGTGATGTTGCGTTGATGTCCAATTGGCAACTGACCAACAAATAGCCGGATCTTTCTTTTTTTCTTCCTTACTTACTGTACGCGAAGGGGCTAATAATCAGCAACAGGCGAAATAATTAAATTATTTGCATGTGACCCCACCACCAGCTGAGAAATGTTTTCAGCAGTTGAATCTCATACCTACAGGTTCCTGTCGCGTATAGGCATCATGTAAATTTTTAGTTAATCTCTAATTTTAATTGTCTTGTATGCGTCTGAAGGGGTTAAACATAAAGTTCGTTATTAAATACACAATTTCTTTCTTCTTTTGACTGGTATAAGCTATTCAAAGACCATAATTGCTTCGGGAGAAGACACGTTGCCTTGGGTTGTTGCTGACAGAAAGGCGAAAGATAACCATTAATTTTGTAAACTGACGGTGGTTTGAATGCTTTTATTTTCTTTGTTTTCTTTAAAGATATTGTACTCCTGTCTGTAATTTTTTTAATTGTTATATCTACCATGTTGGTTGTTTGCAACTCAGAAGGTCGCCGGATCGAATCTCAACACCTGTTGTGTAACAGTTATGTTTTATCTCATATTGTTGAACATGGAAGAAAAGTCGCGTCACATTGCAGTCACAGAACAGCTTGGAGCGTGGATATAACAGGAGCATCGTCCTATGTACCTCAGAACTTAACCTAGTTGTGCACAGATTGACAGTGTGACCGTACTGACAGTATGGCTGAGTAGCTAACTTGTTTGACTGATTTGACTTACTGACTCAGAAACATGTTGGAGTTGCTAACGATGTTGAGAAAATTGAGTGACTGCTTCGCTGTATGACTAGAGTCACCGTAATGACTGCAAAATTATCTGAACTTACTGGGGTCACAAATTAGAAAATTAGATTAGAAGATAAAACGTGCCGTGGAGGACCATAGGGTTCTGAGGGGTCGAGGTTTCGCATATTTTCTAGATAATCGGCTCATAGATGGCGGTGAGGATGTCAGCCTTACCCGCCGGCCGCCCTCTGCCCACAGCAAGATTCCTGGTACTCATTTCTATTAGAGACTGAGTCGACCCCAGGGACATAGTGCGGCTGGAAGGATTAAGTCAATTGAAAAATCCTATGAATGTTATCGGGACTGGAACCTGGTTCTTCCGGCTTGTAGCCTAGTGCCTCAACCAACTAGTCTACCGCTTGCCTCAGAAAATGATATTGACTTACCAAATTACTTGGCTGGCAAGTAGAATGTGATATTGGAACAGTTGGATTAGATATTATATTAAGAAATTGCTTATTGGCTGAATCACGTGATTGAATTATTGCGTGACTGGCTTCAGTAATGATTGATTGAACTAATTTACTGACCGACGGAATGGCCGAACTCTATAGCTCTTGGATATGTTGAACTATGAATCTCTGTAATAGAAAAGGTTTTATAAATTCTGTTCTGAAGTTTTTGTTTCTTATATAAGAATGGCATACATGGAGGCACGGGACTGTGAGATGCTATGGAGCAAATTGAATGTAGTTAGGTATGTGCTAATGGGAAATTGAATGAAATGCATATATAGTACTTATGTACTTACGGAGCTGAGCCCTTCTTGAAGAGCCTCCAGTTGTGCAGCTACTCAAGAATTTCCCAGCGTTTTATGGAACCCGAAGGTTCATTACCGTGTTCACAAGAGCCCTCCACTGGTCCCTATCCTCGGCTAGATCAATCAAATCCATACTATCGCATCCTATCTCTCTAAGATACATTTTAATATGGTCCACCCACCGACACCTTGGTCTTCCCAGTGGTCTCTTTCCTTCTGGCTTTCCCACCAATATCCTACATAGATTCCTTTTCTCCCCATTCGTTCTACATGCCCTGGCCATCTCATCCTCCTTGACTTGATCATTCTAATTATACTTGGAGAAGAGTACAAGTTATGAAGCTCCTCATTATGCAGTTTTCTCCAACCTCCTGTCACTTCATACCTCTTCGGTCTGAACACCCTGTTCTCAAACACCCTCAGACTATGTTCCTCCCTTAATGTCAGAGACAAATTTCACACCCATACAAAACCACAGGCAAAATTATAGTTTTGTATATTCCAATTTTTATGTTTTTGGACAGCAGACGAGGTAAATTTAACAATAATTATTTTAGGCTCATGATGTATGGTGGAGCTGTAGAGCGAAAGTAAGAGTTATCAGTTTATTCCATTAAATTTGTATTTTCTTTCCGGATTCTCTTCTGTTCCATATAAAATAGATGAGAAAGCATTTATACTTTTCTTTGTGAAATAAATATTTTGAATTTTGATCACGCCCTTATCTCGAGTTTGTTAGACTGCTTCCTGTCAACTGCCTCCCTCCCTTGTCACCACGGCACGGCAGGACACGTCTTCAGGTCGCGGATGGAGGTAACAGTCTCTAGGTGGGACAGATATCCGCAAATAGAGGGACCAAACCGCCGCACAAATAGATGCACTCGGCTAGGGATTTTGGCGGAGACTGCCATCGTCACAGAAAAACAAACAAGTTAACGAAATGATATGCAAAATCTCGAATTTGGCGAGATACAATATAACTAATCTTCCTTTTTCATTAAAGGTTCAGAATTTCTTGATCAGCCGAGAGACTGTCAACTTCTCAAGGACTCTGTTGCTGCTGTTGGTGGCATACATCATTTTTCTTGAAAATTATTGGTTTAATATACCCCATTCATGTGAATGAGGCCCATTTGGCTCTGTATAGCCGCACATGTAAGGAATAAACAGTGTGTGTGTGAGAGAGAGAGAGACAGAAAGATGGGGGATTTCCCGGAAACCCCAATTATAGCTTCAGTAAAATCAGAGGATTTGCATACAGTCAATATTTACTTGTATTATATTTAATATTCACAGAGGAGAAACATTCACTTGAAAATCATCTCTGAGTAATTATTTTTTCCTATCTTAATATCTTCTGTCGTTCCTCGCTTTCTTCTTTCTTCCGTTTTTACTTCATTACGTCATGTTTTCTGTAGTTCTTCAATTTTTCTTCCTTCTTTACCTCATTTATTTCTCTTCTTTAATTTTCCTTCCTATCTTTTTCTTCTATTCTGCTTATATCGCGTTTCTGTCATTTCTTCTCCTACCTTTCTCTCGTCTCTTTCCATTTTTGTTTTATTATCTCTCATACTTTCCTTCAGGCAACATGTACCTTCTTGAGTTCCCCCTCTGTCGGCAACTCGAGTGATCTTCCTTTGTCTTCTGATGTACCGACGTCTTCTCTGAAACAGTGACGTTGGCACTGCAGTCATTTTTCAGTACAGCTGATGTTAGAATCCACGGTATGTCTACAAATGAACCGTGCTGTATCGTGGACATAGAACGCTAGTCTACACGCCCAAGCCTCGCCGGGCGGTGCCTCAAAGCACATGCTTCGCATCCCAGTCCCCTGCTACATATGCCTTCTCGGTTATTTCAGTTATCCATGGGAGAGATATTCCTGGCTGTGATTGTGTGGTGCTGGTAGCTGGGCATCAGTCCATCTTATTCGTGGTCTTCCTGCGTTCCTCGGGCCGCGCCATAGCTCAATCGGTTAGTCGCTGACTTCCCACCGCGGCGGCCCGGGTTCCATCCCGGGTCTGGTGGAGTGGAATTTGTGGTGGACAAATTGGCGCTGAGGCAGGTTTTCTCTGAGTATTTTGGTTTTCCCTGCCAATCTTCATTCCACCAATTGCTCTACAATCACCCTCACCTATCATCTGGGGCTGGTACAATAGGCCAGAAGTGGCTGAGAGAAGCCTTTGAGAACATTAGGTGTTATAAAAGCATATCAACTCCATCCAGTGCAATTGAGAAAATGCTTCTTCTTTGTCTTTTTTTTAATCTTTCGTCCTTGACATGTTTCGACCTGAGAGATCATCTTCAGAAGGATATATCAATACGGGCGGAAACTACTATTACAATGTGTTTGTTCAGTATCAATACATAGATAAAATATTATTACAATGTCAGAAATGTAGAATGTGATTCTTTAACCACTATAGCGACGTGTCTGACACAGTGGTAGACTCTCAACTTCCTTTAAATGAAGTACAAAGGACATGAACCAAATTGGTTTTTAAACCACACTTGTAAATAAAGAGATTTCAGTAATTTATAAAAAAGTAAGTAAGTAAAATTATCCCTGTAACAGGCCATGGAGGTCCGTAGGATTATGAGATGTTGAGACTCTCACATTTTCTAGACAATCGGCTCACAGGTAGCGGTGAATTTGTCAGCCTTACGCGTCCGCCTCCCTTTACCCCCCAAGAATATTCCTGGTACTCGTTTCTGTTAAAGAGGCTGAGTCGACTCAAGAGCCATAGTGCGGCTGGGAGAATTAGATCAATTGAAAAATGCAATGACCTCATCGGGACTTGAACCCTCAACCAACCACGGTACCGCGTAATATTCTAATGTATTCAAGGAGTCTTGTCGGATGTGTAAGATCTAGTAAACCGAAACGAAACGGAGAGTGTCATGGAGGCAGGCCAAGGCCTAAATTGGGTCTGTAGCACACACACACAAAAAGACAGAGAATCCGGGTTCCGATGACAATATTGCAAGAGGGCATGGGGCTGTAGTCACTGTCAGACGTTTCGTCATTTGGCGGCTTCGCGTTTCTTGTCTTAACATGTCCTGATTACTGTCGTACGGTTCCAAGTGCATGCTCAAGGAAAAGTTTTCTTAAGGACCAGTTCAGTTCTCATCGTTCGGCAAGTTGAAGGCGTCCGATTCTCTATTAAATACAATTACTCACAAAACAAAGACGTGTGTTATGAAACTTGTTTGCTGACGTGTGTTTTCATCAGGCTACAGATCAGGCTAATACAGTGACAAGTTCTATTTGAGTTAACAGCAGAACGAACTAAGGATTGTCCTGCCCAGAGCGGAACAAATTCTGGTTCTCATTTAAGGCATTTCGGGGAGAACTTCCGGGAAAAAAAAAGGAAAATATGTAAGACCGTTTAAATTTCACACTTTCCACATGCC
The DNA here is from genome assembly GCF_002891405.2 of Cryptotermes secundus. Classification (NCBI taxonomy): domain Eukaryota; kingdom Metazoa; phylum Arthropoda; class Insecta; order Blattodea; family Kalotermitidae; genus Cryptotermes; species Cryptotermes secundus. The sequence continues at coordinate 631,651 of NW_019743001.1, read as the reverse complement.
ACAATAATTCGAATTATACGTTCATTAGTGTGCTTTTAAAGAGATAATATAATTTAAATAGGAATTAGAACATCCCCCTATAATTTGAGCTTAATTGCCATTTCACTGGCTAGATCATAATCAAATACAAAAACAAAATCCGTGGCCCGAAGTCCGCAATGAAACTATACCGACCGAGCCACCGCCTCTTGTCGGCGAAGTTAGTGCTAACTTTTGCGGATAGAGGGTGTCGCGCGTTCAACGTAACGGATCCCCACGGCCGTTAATTTCGGTTTTTAGACCTCAAGATAATAAACAATGTCTCTAAGATATGAAATTCAAAGTTTATGAGAGAGAGAAATATTTCATTATAGTGGTGGGATGCGTTCGAACTGCAAGTTTAACGACGTCTGGGTAGATTTGGGGGCCAAACGGGGCGTTCCGCGTTCGTAGAATTACGATTGAGGTAATAGGAAATAAATACCGTATTTACGCATGTATAGGCCGCACATTTTTTGCCAAAAATTCAAGAGGAAAACTGGGGTGCGGCTTATATTCGAAATATTCGAAATCACACTTCATTTAAAAAAATTATATTCATAATTAGTAATACAGGGTGTTCTACTCCTGAAATAATATTCCAAGAAAATAATTTTTTCTATAGTTTCTGTCTGAAAATTGTGCTGCGGCCTATACACGCACGCGGCCTATACATGCGTAAATACGGTATTCAATGAACAAATTACAGTAGAACTTGGTTATAACGTCATCAAAGGGACCTAAAAATAGTGTCGTTATAAACGAATGTCGTTGTAACCGAAATGGGCACTTCCACAGTAGCCTTATGTTAGTCACGTAAAAATCTACCAAAAACGGAGTTAAAATGTTGCATTTTTTAGGGAAATACATAGTTAAGTACAGACTAACGTAACATTAACGTGGAATTGCCCAAACGTGTAATATCAAAGACATATTACAGCGCTTTTCACTGACAATACACACCGCACTAATACTGTATATTAAAGGTAGGCCTACTCACCAAATTACAGTAGATTACATCAATTGTTGTGCCTTACTGTACCTAGATACGAGTACAGTAATCAGTTATCTTCATCTGTTTCCTGTTACTTGCCCAATACACACTTTCTAAATTACGTTCAATGTCCATATCAGAGAAATTCAGGAATGAAAATGACGTTACATACGAGGTTGATGCATTTGTGCATGTCGTACTAAGCAAGGTATAAAAACAGTTGCTTTATGAGGAATTAGTTCGTACCATTGAATATTTGACGCAATAGACAAGGTGTCGCAGAAACCGATGTTGCTATAACCAAGTTTTACTGTACTTTCTAATTGAAACAGTTTAAGGATCATCAGTTCCTGCTATAACCCTCGAAATATAGGATATGTTTATACACAGTTCATGTACCTATTTACGCTAATTACACGGAGCAGAATCTAGTTTGTAAAGTTGATAATTTCACAGCTGCTGAAAAAATATTCCCCTATTTTGGCGGAACCCGAACCGTGAAGGCGGAGCCAGCTTGAGCATGTGGCTGCAAACTTTTTACACCCTGAAGATGGAGGCAATACGTTCCTTCGAATCGTCGCTTTATACAATACCTACACGGCGCTACATCCTAAAAAACGTCATTCTTCATAGTCACCGCCGTCAAAAACTTAAATCTTACGATCAGATCAAATTTGTAGTTTCTTGGGGCGTCAATTTCCTTTTTCTTGGTGCTGTTAACGTGGATTTGGATTAGAGATTACACTGTAATCTAAACAGTTGACAAAGTGTTGTTAAATAACTCTAAAGCATGCATATCCGTAAGCCGTGAATTTAGTCACAGCTCTACTGAGCAATTGACTATAAGCATTACAAGAAGAAGCCTATGTGGAGCTCGTCAGAAAATATGCGTGGGAAAACAAAACACAATCGAAGGTTATAATCTAATTTGTCTCCAGTGCTTTAAGGCGACTTTTTCTAGACATTGAAGACAGTTACAGTGTGTTTGCTACAAATGACTCCGTACTGTGTCTTAATGAAGCACTGGACTGGATCGGGGGGTGTTTACAATCAAATTCTACATGAGATGATTCAGCAGAAAGACGCTGAAGCCAGACCTTGTAGTGACATGACGAGATCAGGAGGAGTGGAAGAGAGTGGCCAGGTCTGTCAATATGGGGGGGGGGGAGCAGGGAGGCCGCCATGATGGTCATGAGTTGGTTCTCTTGCTCTGAAGAGAATATCGCATTTAGGTGTTTGTATTAACCTGCTTACTTTTTGTAAGATTTGAGGTTTTCACGGCGATGACTGTGAAGGAAGTGTTCTTCTGAGATGTGGCGCCGTGTAGATATTGTGTTAGCCGACGTTTCGGAGAAACATATCACCTCCATTTTCAGGGTAGAAGAAAATCCGCGAGCGAGGAACCAGCGTGAACAGATGCTAACTGACTGACTTAATATTTGCATAAGCGGCCTCCGTAGTCTAGAGGTAAGGTTCCCACCTCATGACTCGTAGTACGCGGGTTCAAATACCCGGCGGAGGTCGTCGAATTTTTAAGGGNATTCAGGGAACAAGTCCTCCGGGAGGGACTTTAAGCCGTGGGTCCCGTGTCGTAGCTTTACGGCACGTAAAAGAACCTCATATCTCCAAAGGAGGTCACTGAGCCAAATTACGGACGTTTCCCGCCCAACAGCAGTCTCTAATACCTCTGGTAGATGGGGGAAGCATTATAGATACCTCTCAGCTAGTAGAGCCGGTCTCGCTGGCTGGGCGGGATTGATGGTAAGCACCATTACCGGTAGGATATAGAGACTGGTAGAAATCATAGAGGGAAGCACAATGGACCAATACAGGTCTAAGTGCATGGGGAAACCCACCCTTTCCAATAACTAACTAACTAATATTTGCATATATTTAATCTCCGAAACGACTGAAATGTCTTGAAATAGATAAGATATTCAGAAGTTAAATATTTTGGCCGAACTTGACTTCGGATTTTGTCGGTTCAGTGTAACTTCTAATTGAAACTCCAAACTATACATATCAGTGGTTCTAAGAGCGGCTTAGCTTGCAAGAAAGTGACATGACGTAAAATAGACGCCACAAAAAAAAAAACAAAAGAAACAAACAAATAAAAAACAAACTCCGTGATTTTAGTCCGCAAGCGAACTATACCGACCGAGCGACCGCCGCTTGTCGGCGAAGTTAGTGCCAACGGTAGCGGATAGAGGGTGTCGCATGGTCAGCGCAACGAATCCCCACGGCCGTTAATTTCGGTTTTCTAGACCGGAGCCGCTATTTCCGTGAAATAACTACTCAATTATCACGAGGCTGAGTGGACCCCGTTCCAGACCCACTGCTTCTCCGGAAAAATAGACACTACATCAAAATCTATAACTTTCACTTTAATACATTTTTCAGTTATATAACATATGACATATGCTGAACGACACGTATATGCAGTATACCATTGTTTCCAGTGTTTATTTACTATGAACATAACTGTACCTAAAATGAATAGAAGTCAATAACATACTCAGTCTCGCAAAGGAGTTTGGGAAACGTAAATTTCAGCCTGGGAAACATTTTTTTAATTCCTACAATTATGAAGTAGATTTACATAGAAGGACGATTTCATAACTTTCACTTCGTTTAATAACAGATGAAACGGTGTAAAAATATATGTTATTATGTAGAGCATAAAGATCTTTGGAATTTGCCAATTTTTTAGTTTCTTAATAGGCCGAGCCATAGCTCGGTTAGTCGCTGGCTTCCCACCGCGGCGGTCCGGGTTTGGTCAAGTGGGATTTGTGGTGGACAAAGTGGCGCTGGGGCAGGTTTTATCCGAGTACTTCGGTTTCCCCTGCTAATCTTCATTCCACCAATTGCTTCACAATCACCCTCACCTATCATCTGAGGCTGGTACAATAGGCCAGAAGTGGCCGCAGTACAAGGGACTTAGTCCCACCAGTTTCTTAATTATATATACAGCCGGCAGGACCCTTGGACGGGGGATCAACCCACCGTTACCTACACACAGAACAATACAAACGGAATAAACGCACACAGACATCCTTGAGTGGGATTCGAACCCACGATCCCAGTGTTCGAATGGGTGAAGAAAGTTCATGCCTCAGACCTCGCGGTCACTGTGATCGGCCATGTCATCATTTTCTTATGACATTTAATCCTAGAATCATGTGTAACTTAGGAGGAAGACCCTGTACAGAGAAGTTCTTATGTGGAACAAGACGATTTCTTGTGCAGAACTTCCTCGCGTGATGTGTCGAGACATGGGAGGAATACTAAATGAATACGTAAGGCCGCGCCCACTGAGGCAGAGATCAGTCTGGAAACTGCACGCCACAGTAATTATAGCGTGACGTCACCATCTCGGACACTCAGCGTCCGTGTGTCGTTAGCAACTTGAGACCGCAGGAAAATTGTTTCTTGCCACTGGCTGTCATGTCACGCCGGCGTGAACTGCAGGTATATGGGCTAACCGATGAATTACAAACATTAACTCGTGTGATGACAAGATGGCATAATTGATATGTTTTAACACTGAAGCTTGGAAGGCTTCCAATTGAAAGAGAGTCTCCTAAACCGGAAACTGGAACATTTCGTTTTGTTGCACGGAGATGTTTATGTATGAGTGAAATAAAGGCCCTGGTTCTGTTCCATGTAAATATTCATTTAGAGTTTGGGATGACACACATTGAGCTTGATGAAATGATACTTATATGTGTTCCTTTGTCCCTTGTACGGTAAATAGAACTATATATTCATTTTGGAAATCTTTTGTTGCGCAAATTGCCAGCTATGACCGTCTTTCAGAGTTTAAAAAATATCTTTAAGATACTGTGAATTATCATTTGTAATTACTCCAGCCTTCGATTGTGTCTACCTTCTTGTAAGTTTTTTTTTGCGCATTTTAATATTGTCATATGTATATAGACTATAGACTATAGACGGTGTTTTAATTGGTAATCGGATATATTGAAGTTTTATACAATTCGTGACTACACTTTATAAATCACTATCACACACAGAATAATGTCTACAATCACGTCTTCACTAGCCGTTGCTGCGTAGCGGCTTCCAACGGCGGACTTTCCCTTTACTCTTGAGTTCCTAAAGTATCCCCGTCCTCAGCTACCAGTTTCTTACAGCAACAGTTCACAACAACTGAACCGCAGCGGTCCTCTAACTCACTCACTCTACTGCGCTGCACTGCACTGCGCTGTACTGTTTTCTCTGTCTGTTGTATCTTCACCGGTTAACCCCAGGAAGATTCCTGGCTCTCATTTCATGTTGGAAGCTGAGTTGACCCCAGGGCTATAGTGCGGCCGGAAGGATTAGATAAATTGAAGAATCTAGTGACTTCATCGGTAATCGAACCCGCGACCTCCCGGCTTGTAGCATTACTTTCACATATAATTCTCCGGGATAGGAACATGGTTTCGTTGCTAGGCTGACGGGTAACACACTTCCTTGTACTAGTCTGCACCCATCGGACACGTGACACTGACAGGTGTCAGGTTGCTACAGTTTAACGCCGTATCCTGTCTGGAACAGTGGAGTGCACTGGCATGGATATCAGCAGAATTCTTCCTTGTCCCAACGGCCCACGTCTGGTAACACGTCTCATTAAACAAACACTGGCATGCCCCCAATTGACACGTGACAATAATAGGTGTCAGTCTGCCACTCTTCCGCGCCATAACTGACTATGTCTCCAAGTATGGCAGAAGCAAAGTTCTGCACACGTTTAAGAGTGGCATATGTGAGTGAAGGGTTCAGACATCACACAAATATTTGTGAAGTTCTTTGCACAATATTCTTTTGACAATATAAAAATGAATCTTAGAGAGATAAGATGGAGTGGTATGGATTGGATTGATCTTGCTGAACATAGGGACCAGTGGAGGGCTGTTGTGAACACGGTGATGAATTTTCGGGTTCCATAAAATGCTGGGAAGTTCTTGAGTAGCTGCACAACTGGCGGCTTCTCAAGAAGGGCTCAGCTCTAGGAGTATGAGTGAATGAATGAGTGAGTCAGTGTTTTTTTCTTTTAAGTATTTAGGGCCGGATTTAAGGGGTCACCACAAAATTTAAATAGAATCCACAGGTTTTATACTGATACATTAGCTTCTATAAGACCACGAAAAAGTTTGTGTGTATTTTTAATTGTTACAAGAAACAAGAAAAAAAGAAAATAATTTTCATTACGTAGCTGTTGTTACTGATGTGGACTGCTTCATACTCATTGCTCCAGGGCCCGCTGAACTCTAACTCTGGCCCTAGTCATGCTGTAGAAAGCTGAAGATTCTAAAATCATTTCCCTTCGGGGAGAATATCAATTGGCCTGGAACCCTTAACAGGAATTAGACAATAATGGCTAAGTAGCCGAAAGACAACATCGCAGAACCAGAGTTACCTGGTCTCCTTGTATTAATGAGCTCTGCTGTAGACTGAATTCATTCATTGGAAAGCAGCTAATAGCCTGTCATCATTATTATAGAACTCAGGATAGTGAAGAGAGACGCGTGCAGATTGCGCTTGCGTGGAATCACTGACCGGAACTCGCATGAGGTGCAGTACCCTCACCTCTGCTTCCGCTAAGGGATATAGAACTTACAGGCATATTTTTGTATTGACTACGCTGGAATTGGTACTACTTTATTATATTCTGAGAAAGAAGAGAGAAAATGACAAAATATACCAATTCTAACTGCTCATGTCAAATTATCCTACCTCGTCGAAGTCGGATGTGGACCGCCGTAAAAGTAAAGTAAAGTTATCCCTGTAACAGGCCGTGAAGGTTCATAGGGTTGTGAGACGTTGAGGCTCCCACATTTTCTAGACAATCGGTTCACAGATGGCGGTGCGGTTGTAAGCCCCACACGCTGGCCGACCTTTACCCCCAGGAATATTCCTGGTACTCATTTCGATTAGAGGTTGAGTCGACCCCATGGTCATTAGCTCAATTGAAAAAATCCATCTCATTGGGATTCGATACCGTGGCCTTCCGGGTTTTAACATAGTGCCTCAACCAACTACGCTACTACATGAAAACAATTCTAGAACTAAACATTGCTATTCTACTCGTGTCTGCAATTTCTGTGATTTGATGACTATCGATCCAGGCTCATATAGTGAAGATTGTCGTGGTTTTACTTAATCCTTCCAAGGATAGTACTGACCACGTTAGTGTAACGGTAATGTGCCTGCCAATTTTGGGCGGGTTACCAAGTTGAGATTCTATAGTTTTCCACAGTTTCCCATCAAGAATGCTGAGAAAATATTCGGAAAATTGGTCACACTTGCATTTTTATCATTCATTAATTACCTATACACCGATCATAGTGACCGCGCGGTCTAAGACATCTTCGCTAGCTCGAATACTGGGATCATGGGTTTGAATTCCACTGAAGGTATGGATATTTGTCTGCGTTTATTCTGTATTTGTGTTTTCGTGTGTAGGCAGCGGCCTTGCAACGGGCTGATCCCCCGTCCAAGGAGTCCTACCGACTGTCTTAGGATTAAGAAACTGATGTGAAACAAAGTCGTTCATGATGACCTATGCTTCAGAGAGGGAGCAGCAGGAAAGAGATAATTATATGTACACAGTCTTAATGATCAACTTTTCATTTGGCTCTTTATAACTCGTGATATGTTAAATGTTTGAAAACCTAATAATCAGTCAAATGGGAAGTGCCTTTGAAAGAGACAGAGCTTATGTTCTTCAAGATCTGAACCTGAGGTTTCCTAAATCTTTTAAATGCTTAAGTCAGATCAGAACCAAATTTATCTTACGATCGACGGTCAGTCGGCCAATCTATCTTTGTGTCAAGGACCAATCTGGCAATGAAGACGAGAATTTTGTTACTTTCAGACAGTTACGGGTTTGTTGATGTGAGGCGCCCTCTCTGACGAGAAGACGGGTCTGTCATTTACAATTGCTGCTGGTTCTCGCCAGCTCATTTAGTCTCGTTTCGAAGTCCCGCGTGTCTCTAAGCCGTATTTGACCCTTCAGATTCGAGACTCCCCCAACTTGGAGGGCCAGGTCCCCGTATTTATATTCCCCTGGAACAGGGTGGTCCGGTTATACCCCCAGGCACTGGGTCCCTTTTACGTGCCTCCTATGACTCTCAGGGTTACGGTGGTGATATTCTTACCCGCCACAATTTATTCTAAATAACACAAGAATGCAGTTCGTACCTCACAGGAAGCACAAAGATCTCTGTCTGTTTGGCAGCAAATTTCTTCTTGCAGATACTCACGGACTTTAAATTACATTTTGGCGTTAATATCTACGCTTATGTACTGTTGGCGAATTTAATTTATATATGCAACGGTAACCAACTATCAAGTATTGACTAATACGTTACGCGAAGCTCGAAGAGAATTTCAAACTTTTGGGAGGAATTGATTCGTTCTATAAAAATTATCACGTCATAAACTGTTAGCCTTAAAATTTCAAGGTCATGAAGAGGTATGGGTGTGTGGAAGCACAGACCCGCTATTCTTAACCTTGTCATTAGATGGAGATGAGTGGTCAGCTTCACGCCTCCCCGGCTTTACTCCCGGGGTAATTTGTTCCCTGTTTCCATTGTATAGGATGCTTTGTGGGTCCTAGATCCAGTCTGAATTCTGTGGAGAAGAGAATAATTCTCGTTTCTGCCGTGAATCGAGCCCTGGCCACCCAGCTTGCAGCCCCACTGCTATACCGACTGAGCTATCCAGGCTTTTAAACTGTAGACCACATTAAGATCTAAACGTTATTGAGGATTGTTCATTAATATAAGTATTATGTTTCTGGATATTACCCATCGTCTTGTCTTTATCTAGAAATCGTACTGTTTATTTTTCAAAACACGACGTTTCGGAGACTGGATTCTGTCTCCATCTTCAGCTAAAACATACGGACTAGCTCCTTCGACTGGATCCAACTGAGTGAGTTTTACCTGAAGATGGAGACAGAAACCAGTCTCCGAACGTCATGTTTTGAAAAATAACCAGGACGGATTTTAGTAATGACAGGATGATGGATAGTGTCCAAAAACATAATATTTGTACTGTAGACCGTATTAACTTATACTAAATGTGATTTGTAATGTAGAGTGCAGTACTGTTGTTTAGCTATGTCAACAACAGGGGCATACTTGGCGTTCTAATGCCTATGCTTCAGTGTATCCTTTGTCTTTCTGTTACCTCATTCCCTGTAGATGTATCTGTATTTGTGTCTTTCCTTTACATAGCATTCTTTCCAGCTATTTTATCAGCTTCTAAGTTCTCCATGTATTCCATTATTTCTGGATGCACCCAGACAACTCCGTGGCCTACAGTCCGCAAGCGAACTATACCGACCGAGCGACCGCCGCTTGTCGGCGAAATTAGTGCCAAATTTAGCGGATATATGGTGTCGCTTGGTCAGCGCAATGGATCCCCACGCCCGTTAATCTCGGGTTTCTAGATCGGAGCCGCTATTTCCTTGCAATAGTTCCTCAATTATCCTCACGAGGCTTAGTGGACCCCGTTCCAGGCCCAGTACTTTTCAGAAAATCTGGCAGCGTCGGGAATCCAAACCGGGCCTCTGGATCTGTAGCCAGGAACTCTGACCACTAGACCACAGAAGCGGTCACTCAGACAATTAAATGTATTAAATATGGGAGAGTGTAGTCGTGTGTGTGCAGAAAAAAAGAAAAGGGGCACAGAAGATTCAGAGCCTCAAGGACTGCATTTGGAGGCCATATACACAAACATGGCTACCGTCTATGTATCGACTTCCCAAGCAAGAGCTCGAATTAAAGCCGTTTGTAATATCGAAAGAATGGTTAGTTGCGCCGATTGACACCTGTGGCGCTCCGTGCCGTGTCGAGTCACGTCCGCAAGAGGAAGGAAGTCGTTACTCTCGAAAGTTCCCATGACAAATGAAGGACGAACAGTGTCCTCCTGTAAAAACTGATATAATTGAGATGCGGTGTGATGTATCGGTGCTGCGCCAGGGACAAAGGGAGAGTAGCCTGGCAATCCTGACTCCATCTGCTGCTCAAGTGTGACGGCATATGCGAATTACGTTCCCCACTTTTTGCCGCCTGGTATTTCCAAAATTATTTGCGAACGAGAGTAACAGATCGAAATTATACTTAAAATGGAATTTATGGGAGATACTTGTTGATACCGTGACATGATGAATTGTGGAACAAGAGAAGACATCCACTGACAGATTCCAGAAACCTAAACAGAAGATCGTTGTTGGATAATTGTTCTGTAAACACATTTCCTTGGCAACAGATATGCACGCGCAACAATACAAGAATTGCTGGAAGCGGTGTTTTCTGTGGGGTCTGCTCCGAGGCTATATACATGGGACCAAAGGGAGTGGGACAGACCCGTGTGGAGGCGGGGTCGAATTCCTCCAATGTTACCCTGCGATTGGTAGGAGGCGACGAAAAGGGAAGTCTCAAATCTGAGACAGCAAAATATGGTCAGGAATCCCAATGGACTCGGACCCGAAAAGACTGCGCTGGCAAGGGCCAGCAGCATATACAAAATACAGACCCATCCTCTCATGAAAGAGGGCGGCCCACGAAAACAAGACTAACTGTCAAACAGCAATAAATATCTGGTCATGCGCCCCAGATGGGGCTCGACTCCAAGAATTATTGACTGACTGACCGTCAGTCGCAATGTGACTTGATTTTGGACTAAAGGCACCCGTGTGGCGGCGGGGTCGAATACCTCCACCGTGACCCTGCAAGTCGTAGGAGGCGACGAAAAGGGAAGTCTCAAATCTGAGACAGTAAAATATGCGCTGGCAAAAGCCAGGAGCATATAGAAAAGACAGATCCGTCCTCTCGTCAGAGAGGGCGCCCCACAAAAACAAGACCATAACTGTGAACCAGTAATAAATATGTGAGCATGAGCCCTAGATGGAGTTCGACACCAAGACCAACTGACTGAACTGACCGTCAGTCACATTGCGACTTTGACTTTGGTCCAAATGCACCAACAGCTATTCATGTACAACTAGGAATAACATATCACCCGAACGGGGAAGCCAATGTCATTGCAAATTATTTAGAAAAGCAGTTCACATCTCATGACCTGTCTGATGAAAACCGCGAACCGCAGGTGGAGACTAGAGTTCAGGTTCTACTTCCACCTGCAGACCACACCGCCTTGAAAAAAATAAGGTCCTTGTGACATACAGAAATTAGTGAAAACATCGAAATTTAGAGACGCTTGTGGATTTAATGGTATTCCAAAAGAATGACTTAGGCACCTTCCTAGAAGACCATTGGTAGACCTAACACATTTATTTAATCACAGCCTTGGAAGAAAGTCATAACTTTATCGAAACCTGTTAAGAACCCAAATTCTCTCGAAATTTACGTCCCATTAACCTCTTGGGTACAACAGGCAAGCTATCCGAGAAAGTTATTCTGAAAATAGTCCAAAGGCACATTGAAGAAACAGACCTGCTTATGCAAGCCAATTTGGTTTCCCCACCCGTCAAAGCTCGACACTTCAACATGTGAGGCTTACGCACCAAGTAACATTAAATTTCAACAAAAACATCTTTCCAGCTGCGGAATTTTTGGATATCGAAAAGCCTTTGTTACAATATGGCACCTTGGCTTACTATGTAATGTATCTAAACTAATATTTTCTATAACTGTATTCAAACTTATTAGCTCTTTTCTTGCTAAGAGGACATTTAGAGTTTCAGTCGAAGGTTGTAGGGTGCCTAGCAGAAATGAAAATACGATTAGAGAAAATTTATACATTGAGAAGCTTCATAATTTTCATTCCTGATGTAACATTATTAATACCTTTTAAGCGAGAATAATTACATTTTCGGGACAAGGTTGAAACATGAATAAATAAAATGTTTGCACAATTTTTTCAGAAAATTTTAGGGTATGCCAAGAAGCAAATGGCGAACAAAATCACCATTTTAAGGTGATTAATTGATTCCAATGATTTACGGCGATGTCCAGCAGGAGCCTTTGTGAGCACTGTGACGAAACTTCGAATTAAGCAAAAGCAAAAATTTCTTAATCTGTTGAACAACTATAAGGTTACAAACTAATGCTGTCAGAATAGTCCCGGTGTCACGAAATTAGTTTCTATGTTAATCAGAAAACAGTTTAAAGTTTTGCGAAAAATTTTCGAAATAATATAAAAGGAGTATTAAAAAAAACAAAAACAAACTCCGTGGCCCGTAGTCAGCAAACTAACTATACCGACCGAGCGGCCGACGCTTGTTGGCTAAGTTAGTGCCAACTTTAGCGGACAGAGGGTGTCGCGTGGTCAGTGCAACGGATTCGCACGGCCATTAATTTCTGTTTTCTAAACCGGAGCCGCTACTTCTCCATTCAAGTAGCTCCTCAGTTATCCTCACGAGGCAGAGTGGACCCCGTTCCAGACCCACTACTTCTCAGAAAATCTAGTAACGCCGGGAATCTAACCCGGGACCTCTGGATCTGTAGCCAGGAACTCTGAGCACTAGACCACAGAGGCGGTCTTAAAGGAATATTTAGAAAGAGTACTTGTAGCAATGACATTCAGCACTGCGTGCAGAATGTTTTTGCTTGCCCATTGTCCTGTCCCTGTTACCCCTACTCCAGTTCGAAGGCAGGGAATCTTCTAGTAAATCATAATTTTATTTCACTTTCTCTACGTTGGCTCGCCGAATCCATTCTTCGCCACTGTGTGTCGCTAGTGTTGTATTTTGTATTCATTCTTTGGGACAATGAAAGTCCCTTCATTTTTTGAATGGACTCGTCTTTAATAATAATAGTAATAAGAATAGATTTTTCTTGTGGAGATGAATGAGAGGTTATGGGGGAAACGCTGACTAGCGTGCGTATTACAGGAGGCTTTGGGGCGTAGAAAAAAAGCCTTCTACAACAATACAGCAGACTGTGGGTTGTGTACTAGGATGTGCTCCAACGCAAAAGCTATAAAATTTCACTGTACAGAATATTTATCTCAGCTATTGTAAGTTAGAAAGACAATCCTCACGTAATCCTTAAGGAATCCATCACATTGTTTTATTGAAAATATTAGTTGACTTTAAATATCACGTGTTTCTGCAAATGCTATAAGATGCAAGGATACATATCTAGAAGATTGTAGAAGAGTTTTCCTAATTTATGGCAGAAAGCGTGTTTTAGTACTTACTGTTTGCCGTAGCATAGTTGGTTGAGGTACTATTCTTATCCCGATGAGGTGGATTTTTTTAATTGACTCATCCTTCCAGCCGCACTATGGCTCTGGGGTCGACTCAGCCTCTAACAGAAATGAGTACCAGGAATCTTCCTGGGGGTAAACGACGGCCGGCTCGTAAGGCTGACAACCTCACCGCCATCTGTGAACCGATTGTCTAGAGAAAATGTGGGAGCCACAACAGCTCACAACCCTATGGACCTCCACGGCCTGTTACAGGGGTACCGTTATCTGTTTACTTTTACTCTTTGTTGTAGTAGGGTGCAGTAGGCCGAGAGAGACAAGTACCTGGTTGCCAGGTCTTCTTCAGGAAATTACAAACGACCGAGGTTTAGAAGAATTTAGAGGGTTGATATCCAGAAAGTTCAAGAAAGAAAAATGCCGAAAATTTGATATGAATTACGTTCCAGCAGCATCTCTTCGGTAAGGTCATGTGTCCATGTTTCGCCGCTTACACGACAAATCTGAGAGGGAAACATAAATAAATAAAAGTAATTAAGAAGTAAAGCTATCCCTGTAACAGGTCGTGGAGACCCATAGGGTTGTGAGATGTTAAGGTTCCCACATTTTCTATACAATCGGTTCATAGATGGCGGTGAGGTTGTCAGCCTTACGTACCGGCCGCGCTTTACCACCTAGAATATTCCTAATGTTATATTTTAGCGTCCTGTTGCACTGATTTAAGTCCATGATTTATTTCACCGTCTTTTATTGCATACACTTATCTACCTTACTCCTTTCTCCCGCACTACATGTTTCGGCACAAAAGTGCCATCTTCAGGTGCTTATTCGATTAACGTCAAACTAGTTCACTGCATGCCTTGTCTTCATATTAAAATAATTAAATTATATATTTATCATATATACTGACAAATATCAAGTATTAAAAATATTAAAATTGTTCAGGATTTTTCCTACGTCGTATCTCACTTCTCGAGTCACCTCTAATCTCTTCTGTCGGAGCACTCTTTCTATTATCGTGTGTGTATTGTGCTTTGTGTTGTGTCTTGCTCCTGTGACTGCGTGTATTATACTCTCCTGGTAATCATTACTGTTAGAGGGTGAGTCGACCCCAGGGCTATAGTGCTGCTGGAAGTGTTAAGTCGATTGAAAAATCCACCTCATCGGGATTCGTTCCCGCGACCTTTCGGTTTGTAGTATAGTGCCTCAACCACCTACGCCACCGCGTGCCTCACATAAATAAATTAATATATTTATTTTCAGTATATTTCTTTGGGATGTTTTTATGTTGAAAATAGGAAGAAGGTGTGATCACAATTGTATGGCAATTGATACGGTCCTAAATATCCTCTGTTTGGGACAATTGTCCGTGGGTAGTTATAAAAATATGTTGCACATTGTCTATTTGCCTTAGTTGAATTTTAAATTATACAATGTTTCAGCAGCTGGATCTCAATCCATAAGAAGTCGTAAAAAAGGAAGAGGAAAATGATGCGTTTTTTTCTGTTTTTGATGAAGAATGCAGATGCAGCTTTCGAAACGTCATGTAATTTTAAATTTTTACTAGTTCATCCAACACGGAAATTTAATAACAATCTCCTTAGTCACACCTACCCTTTTCCTATCCATATATCTATTTCTTTAAGGTACATTTTAATATTATCCTTATATTTACATACAGGTCTATAAAATGTTCATTTCTCTTTATGTCTTATGACCAAAAAAAGTCACAGAATATCAACAAAGGATAGTTCTGCTTGAGATAATAGCGTCATGTTAACAAGACCTTACCATAAAAAAGTAATGTTAGGAAATTTACATGATAAAGCGTGGTTAATCTAAATATATCAAGATTATCTTTGAATCCACGTATGTGTAACCTTACATCATGTGTGTTTTCTTTGACTGTAGCTATGTTATTGCTTTTATAATGAAGTTGAAGATTTGGTCTGGTGACCAGCGGCAGGAAAAGAGTAGGAGGAAGTCCGGATTTCCTGGCGTGGCGTGGCACCGTAGGCCCCATCATTTCCGTAAAAAAATGCAGTCATTTTCATGTGGTTCTCTGGCTTCTACTTGCCGTATTATGGACAGGCAGAGAGAGTAATGAATTGAAAGAAATGTGACTAAAAAAATAGGAAGTTGGGTGGGGAAAGAATGCCCTCCACTCGGCTTTGTCGTTATTAGAACAAAGTTATTTTCGGCAATGATCATGACTTTTATCATACTAAAATAAATTTGATCACCAACCTGAGCGAGTGTTTTTGCTTGAGAAATTCCTTTGTTTCAAAACCGTTAACAAGATCTGTCAAGCCATCTCTTATTTTCGTTTAAAACAAGAACGTTTCGAGCAAAATATATCAGTGACCCTATAGAGAAGTGATTTAATTGACAATAGAGAATATGTTTATGGGTTTTCTTATTTTTAACGGCGTTGGACTAAGTCCCTTGTACTGCGGCCACTTCTGGCCTACTGTACCAGCCCCAGATGATAGGTGAGGGTGATTATGAAGCAGTTGGTGGAATGAAGATTGGCAGGGGAAACCGAAGTACTCGGAAAACCCTACCCCAGCGCCACTTTGTCCACCACAAATTCCACTTTACCATACCCGGGATCGAACCCCGGCCGCCGCTGTGGGAAGCCAGCGACTAACCGCTTGAACTATGGCGCGGCCGTATGTTTATGGGTTAGTAATTCTTTTGCTTGCCGGTCACGGTAGCCGAGCGGTCTAAGGCATGTACTGTCTTCGCTCGCTTGGAAACCGGGATCGTGGGTTCGAATCTCACTCAGGGCATGGATGTTTAGTTTGTGTATGTGCGTTTTTCTGTGTTTGTGTACAGGTAGAGGCCTTGCGACGAGCTGATCACCCGCCCAAGGAGTCCTACCGAATGTGTAAGATCTAGAAAAACCGACGTGAACGGAGAAGTTCATGGAGGTAGGCCTAGGCCCACTGAGGCTGTAGTGCCAAGGAAAAAAAGTTCTTTTGCTTAATAAAGACATTATATTACATATAGACTTTTTTTCGTAGTTTGTGTTGTGACACTATTGAGAAGCTGTGGTTATTTAATATCAAATAAGGATATAACTTCACGATGCACGAATTCGTTGGTTAGCTCCCGGATATTGTCATGCACACATCGAGAAAATCCGTATAAAACATGGATTTTTATAATACTTTTTCTAACACATGAAAACAGAAACGGTTTCATAACTAGTGTTAGTGAAATAGCTACTGTAAGAGCAATGTTTCCTCTGCTAGAAGAATCTAACAGTAAATACGACATCTGTGTTTATGAGAAAGCGAGATAAGAAGTCTGTTACTCCTGTTGCTGCAATGTGCGCAAGTCTCCACGTACGCTTAGGCTACATGTAACAGAACTGTGGTCGCGTAACAAATGGGTTTTGAAACCTCGAACGTTTATCGTATATATAAACTTAATATATATAAAATTGTTACTTTCCTTTCGATGTTCTTTCACTTTCTTCTTATTGCGGATCGAATAAGAAAAGCGCCTAGAAATGTATTCTACGTGTATATTACAGGACAGGTTAAGGATATTTGTATCTCTTTTAGCTATTGTCCCTACTTCTTCATGGTATATAATTACTCATCATTATCATCATCATCATCAACATCATCAGTAATCTGTCAAGACGACAGGTCCACAGTCTCTTCCAAAACAATTCCTCCATTTAATGCGATCTAGAGCTTTCTCTTTCAAATGACAGTATCCTCTTCTGTCCCCAAGGTCATCCAGCATCTTCTTACGTCTTCTTCCTCGTCTTCTTGTCACTTCTATCCGCCCCTCTATCTTTCCTTCGATAACTTCTTTTAGAAGGCAGTTTCTGCGTAAAACATGACCAATCCAATTAGCTTTCCGTTTTCTTATATAATTACTCATAGCAACAAATTTACTTTTTGCTCTGTACTATTTCAAATACATACCATCCTCCTGTAGCTAGAGGTAGTGGATATTCAAGTTTATAAGATCTAAAAGTTTGTGACGATTGAACATTAGTACAAAAGTTATGTTTCTGGATATTATCCATCTTCTGGTCCATGGTTGTGGACTGACTGGTAGCAAGCAAGTAGTGCATTAGTTAAATTTAGTCATCTATAAGTTTGATTTTACAGCTCAGAATTTCAATACGTACCGGTGTTTTATAAGTTAATTACAGTCAGGTTGGTCAATAAATATCAGCATAAAGTGAGCGAGATCAACAACGCGTGCGCACATGCGTTTATGCGTGCATAATTGTATCAAGCGAAAGAGAAGACTGGAACACGTGTAACAACAGGGCTGTGAGGAGTCACTTTCTAGCTGTAAATCATACTATAATAGAAAGAAACAGGTCCATTAAGGCCAGGCCAACATGGAGTTCATTGGTCGCTATGTTTGTTTATTGCAGTTACAAAACTTTTGTTGTAGTGACAGTCGTACTGCTACATAGTCACACACGTAAATTGGTTCTGCTTAATTTTGTTACGTGTGTTGTATGTAGGAGCCACTCACAGTGGCCGCGCGGTATAAAGGTTCGGCCACACAGCGCTACGTACGCGACGCACGCTACGTATGCTATGTTCGCTATACGAACAGAAAAATATCTGCCTTTATTGCCAATGTGACTGGCCACACAGATTTCCGTTCGCTACGTACGCTATGTTCCCTATGTTAGCTGCGTCGCAGAGTGTACACAGCGTACGTAGCGAACATAGCGTAGCGCTCTGTGTAGCCGAACCTTAAGGCAGGAACCGTCTTCGCCCTCTCAAACACTGGGATCGTGGGTCCGAATCCTATTTGAGGCATGAATGTCTGTGTTTGTGTTGTCTTATATGCAGGTAGCGGTCTAATGAAAGCCTGATCCCCTTCCCAAGGAGTCCTGCCGGCTGTGTAAAGATCAAGGAAGTGAAAAATCTGCAGAATTTCAACAAATGGCTGTAGAACCATGGATGGTTCGTAGGAAAATGCTTAAAAACAAGTCATGGATCTAATTGATATGTACGTTATACGTTCTGTGCCAATTGCTTTTATATGATGACCCATTACTTAAAATTTGTAAAGCATATTTTGACCTCGAGCACTTCAAGTGTTATGTTAATTTTTATGAAACTAAATTAAATTCTGTCGGAAGTTTTCGATTCCAGTATCTAGTATAATTTTTTTATAAAACTCTGTTAGTATTTTTAGAGATGAAGCATGTGAGCGAATCGACAGACAGACAGGCCTGATCTTCTAATTATGTGTTAATAATTTGTTTTATGCAAAGGTGCCCTAACTCATTAAGACCCCCCAAGTCATCAAATGCAGTGTCAACATAAAAGAATGGAGATTTTGTCTCATTCTTCGCTTCATTTTAAAATTCCTCTTCTCATTTCCTTCTCTCCTTCCTTTCTTCCTTCCGTCTTTTTATTATTTATCTCCTCATCTGTTTTCTACTCCATTTCTACTCCTAACGTTTACTTCAAATTCCTTTCCTTTTCTTTCTCAGTTTTGTCATTTTGCTTCGTCTTATTTCCTCCTCTTTATCTTCATGTTTTCCTTTTGGTTCCTAATTCTTTTTCATCTTCAAGTTCTCCTTCGCCTTCGTCTTTCTTTTACGTCTTCTACTAATTTTCTTCTGCCCATACTCCTTCTCTTCCACCTCTTCATATTCCTCCGCTTTTCCTTCTTCATTTCATGACCCCCCACGATTGTGCTTGTAGAATCTGAAAGAATTGAACCAAACGAGTGCTCGTGTCCTGACATCTGCGACGGTGCAACATCGCTAAGTACGACAGAACATGACGAACACACATGTTGCTACTACCCTTACAGAGTCGGTTCACGGATCTCCACGCATCGGAGCCCCTGATGCACCTGTTGAGACCACCGACTGTTCCGCAACGTTCGACATTAAAGTGACGTAAAGCACAGCTCAAGTTCGTTGCATATAATAATAATTCCTTCTGTAATAAATATTTTGAGATAGATTCTGTTAATTTTCTTTCATTTATTATCATTATAATCAGATTATTCGCTTTTGGACGTATAAATTACATAATGTCGAAAATTTTCTTAGTAGATTAAATTTTGTTTTGACTGTTATGAGTCACTGATGCACTAATGTACATTTCTGGCACCTGTAGAAAACACCACGCAGCGTCCTTGATTTTCAAATCACACCTCGGCCGATTCGACTTACTGTGCTAAAGAAACAAAGTCCTTCTTTTCTCCTTGTAAACTGTTTTGATGGGAAAAATTAATTACAAATTATTGGAAATTGTCCATGTCCCTAAACTAGGTCCTGTTTAAAATTCCGGGATGGTAGTTGTATATTCTTGATTTCGTTTTTGGCTACAGAGCAAGGACACCTCTACTGAAATGTGCTCTAAATTACGATTAAGGCATGCAGATGGAAGATCAAAGTCTCTGTGTGACAACAGAAATTGCCGACAAATGTCCTACCCTTCAGCGGGAGTGGTGCCAGTTTTCGGGCGACCTGAGACTCTCCTCGCCTGAAACCGAACAATTACCACCATAGAAACATTTATTCTCCTTCTTACTAGCGGTGTAGAGACCGTGCCATAACTCAGGCGGTTAGTCGCCAGGGCCCGTGTTCAAGTCCGGGTCAGGTCATGTGGGATTTGTGGTGGACAAAGTGGCACCGGGGCAGGTTTTCTCTGAGTGCTTCGGTTTTTCCTTCAATTCTCATTCCACCGACTGCTCCACACTCATCATCTATCATCTGGGGCTGGTACAATAGGCCAATATAGGCCGCAGTAACAAGTGGACTCAGTCTCACCCCACCCCAAGAAATAGTAAAAAAAAAAATACTGGCGATGAAGCGCAATATGAGCCTTGGTCTCTTGTATTCTTGAGGTCTTCCTGATTCTCTGTGGTTAGAAAACCTAGTACCAACTTTAGCGGATAGAGGGTGTCGCGTAGTCAGCGCAACGAATCCCCACGGCCGTTAATTTCGGGTTACTAGAATGGAGCCTCTACTTTTCCATTCAAGTAGCTCCTCAACTATCCTCAAAAGGCTGAGTGGACCCCGTTCCTGACCCACTACTTATCAGAAAATCTGGTAGCGCCGGGAATCGAACCCGGACCTCTGGGTCTGTAGCCAGGAACTCTGACCACTAGACGGCGGAGGCGGTCTTGTAGGAAATACAGACATTTAAATGAGAATTGTCGAGCGATATGAGATGTTGTGAGAGTGTTGAACATTTTGGTGCCTCAGCCACGTGAGGCATAAGTTAGGGGATGGAGAGTTGTAACGAAGCAGGGGAACAGGTTGCCATTCTTCACAATCAGAACGGGAAACTCTGTTAGAAGTCAAGCTATTTGCGGTGATTGCCCATTTGTAAGAACGAATTAAGTTCGTAGTTAAGAGATTTGGGTGTTCGGAAAATTTTGAACACTGGTCACTCTTTGTAACCTTTCTAATTTTTGGAAAGCTGTCACTGTTTGAATTCATGTAGCACAGGGCTGCGATTTGAGACCCAGTAACTATTTTCTCAATTTAGTCTTGTACCCGTATAAATATCTAACAATTACTGTGTAATTATGATATATGCAGTTTCTATGACAATATCAGCCTATTGTTTGAGACCCAACAGTCTTAAACGTGTAATTTAATGACCACCGAAGCCCATTCCACTGAGTAGGCTGTTCTAGCAATAAAGTTGTAGAATTTTATTTTGTAGATGTCCGGTTAAAATTTCTGTCGGGATACCTCCTGTTCTGTCTGAGATATTTCGTGGTTTTATTCAGTTCTTCCAAAATAGATTAATACTTCTGTTAGGTCACGATCTCTTTCCTTGAAATCATTTCCAATTCATCATTCACCAATCATTAACAATTCGACATTTCTAGCCGAGTTACTGACATCATAATGAATGCATTTCTTAAAGAGGCCTGACTGATACGTAAGAAAAATGTAAAGGGATCCCTGTAACAGGCCCTGGAGGCCCGTAGGGTTGTGAGACGGCGAGGCTCCCACATTTTCTAGACAGTCTGCTCACAGACGGCGGTTAGGTTGCAAGCCTTACGCGCTGGCCACCCTTGATACTCATTTCTGTTAGGAGCTGAGTCGACCCCAGGGCCATAGTGCGGCTGGAAAGATTAGGTAAATTAAAAAAAAATTCACCTCATGGGGACTGGAACCCTCGACCTTCCGGCTTGTAGCATAGTGCCTCAACGTAAACCACGGAAATAAACAGAAACGAATATATTGCGATGTCTGTAATTGTGTTTCAGACGAGGCCTAACTGCTGTTATGGGAGAAATATGTTTTGTTAATTTCAGTTTCGTCACATTGGGTAGGAAAGAGGAAATTCTGATTGCCCGAATTGAATAACGATGGGGAACTTGAGTCACACTTGCCCTCATAAGAGAAGCAAGTTATGCAAAGGTTCACAACACGTGTAGCAGCTGATATAAATGAAAGTGTAAGCCGTTCGTTGTGTAGATGCGATAGATAGGATGTCCACTTCCCTGCGTGAAATATTAGTTTCAGCAATGTTGCTCGCTGGATAAATAACCTCTGGATGCTGTGCCGAGTCGACTTGATATGATCGTAACATTCGAATCACCTTGTAATGGGTAATGTTTACAAGGGACTTGAGCTTTGCGGAAATTCGTTGTTTTCCTCTGAAGCTTCACATAATTTCTGATAATTCTAAGGCTGGAAACTTGACAAACTGCTGCAGAGTTGACGAGCTTACCAAGAAGAACATCACGCGTGACGACATTCTGTACTATGTAAGCCCTATGTAAATCGCTAAACCGACTGTGCTATCCCGGCTCGAAAATATTATTTGGACCCCTCTTTTGCATTCAAGTTTCAGAGAGCTGTGAGCATATAAAGTTGCGTACATAGCCTATATCCTGTAATGTGAAATTAAGGGGATAATGATATAATTAATAATTATTACTGATAAAATTATAATTGTAATACTTGAAAGTAATCCCCCCCTTGGCACTACAGCCCCAGTGGGCCTAGGCCTACCTCCATGAACTTCTCCGTTCACTTCGGTTTTTCTAGATCTTACACATTCGGTAGGACTCCTTGGGCGAGTGATCAGCTCGTCGCAAGGCCTCTACCTGTAGACAAACACAGAAAAGCGCACACACACATCCATGCCCTGAGTGGGATTCGAACCCACGATCTCGGCTTCCGAGCGAGCGAAGACAGTGCATGCCTTAGACCGCTCGGCTACCGTGACCGGCAGTGTATAAGAATAATATATAAGAATTCAGTTCGTACCTCACAGGAAACAGATCCGAACCCACGGTCCCGGTTTCCAAGCGAGCGAAGACAGTACATGCCTTAGACCGCTCGGCTACCGTGACCGGCACATGAAAGTAATACCTAATATAAAAATTACAAACACAAGTCTGGCATATATAGTCACGTGATAGTGACTAGACATGATTCATTTATTGTTGCGTGTTTAATTGTTGCCGCGAAACCATGTTTATCGCACCTTTACCTAACAACGGCTGCTTCTCGTTTCACTATTCGGGCTTTCAGCCGTCATGTCACGATATGTATCATAATAATAATTTTCTTTACCAATACAGTGCGAACTGGCTATCATGTCACATTACTCTTCTCTGTGGTGTGGTGATTGGGTGCATTCGCACTTACGTGCCACCTGAACCCAATCTACTCGAACATTTATTTAGGGCCACATGTAAACGAGGTGCACAAGCGGACTTCATGGCAGGGAATCGGACTAGTCAATAGGATAATGCACGTTAATGAAAACTCCAATCACAGTGGGAGCTCGGTCTAAGGCATGAACCGTCTTCGGCCCCTCGTTGGTTCGAATCCCACTCGAGACATGTATATCTGTGTGCGTTCATTCTGTTTGTGCTGTTCTGTGTGTAGGTAACGGACTTGAGACGGGCTGATCCCCCGTCCAAGGAGGCCTACAGACTGTGTATAGGGTTAAGTAACTGAAAAAGCGGAAAAAGTAGAGAATTCTTCTGAATACATGTTACATCTTCAGGTTCTGTAAAATACGATTAATTTATTGATAAGTTCAGCCATAGATAACTTATAAAATCTCTGCTCCTTGGAATTAATTAAGTAATTGTTCGTGTTTTCTTTTAGATCCAATAGTATCTGTCATTTAGACTCACATCAGTGTGCGTTATTTTCTGATTTAATGTTTAACTTCTTCCCACATTCATACGAACCCAGACAATACGCAATATCCCTTATGTATATAGCTGACAACTGCACTTGTAACGTTCTTGCACTGCTGCCCGTCAGAAATATTGTTATTGTCAAGATGTTGGAACGGCTCAACTCCTCCAGTTATGACAAACGTCGCTACTTTAAATCATTGGAGTAAATCTCCTGTAAATTACGAGCTCTGTACAAATTCTCTGCTGGACCTCAAACCTAGAAAAACCCACGTGGAGCAGTCGTGAATATTTTTGTGTCATTAAAACTTCGCGAATGTATGTTACATCACTGTATGTATGCATGAGCGAGCAGTGTGTCATATCAACCTCTGTGTTGTCGAGAGGTTATGCCTGATTTTTATCCAATTGAAACCACGAAATATTTTATGAAATTTTATCTCTTACCGTTACGGAGTTTGTTATTGGGCTACTGTGTCCAGTGCTGTCATAAGCAACATTTCAACGTCTTGTGCACCGTTCACGTACTGTTGTTACTAGAAAATTGTGGAATTTTAAAGTGAGAATGAATGTAAGAACATTTCTTTATATTTAATGTCTCACGCGGTTTAGAATGAAAGTGTCTTGTGATGATACGTTTAAGCATAATGCAGGTAATATACTACCAGAGCTGATCCCCTGGTTGGGGTGTTGAGCTGTGAACTATGAATGTACATTATAGCTTTATAATTGTATATAACTGCAGTTTTGTGAGTTACTGAAATTTTGTTTTTCACCCTAAACTTATCTGAGAAAAATCCCATGAAAAGTAAGAGCTACCCCTGTAACACACCTTGGAGGCCCATAGGGTTGTGAGAAGTTGAGGCTTCCACATCTAGATAATCGTCTCACAGATGGTGGTGAGTTTGTCAGCCTTAAGCGCTAGCCGCCCCTTACCACCAGGAAGATTCGTAGTACTAATTTCTGCTAGAGACTAAGTCGACCCCAGGGCCATAGTGCGGCAGGAAGGAGTAGGGAAATCGGAAACTCCAGTGACGTCATCGTGAATCGAACCCGCGACCTTCCGGTTTGTCGCATAGTGCGTGTCCCGACGCTAGGAAGGAGCAACAAAGAAAGAGTGTAAATAACTTGTGCTCGTGACAAGATGTCGCTGGGGTGACATAGCAGGAAGAATGCGATGGGAGCCATATGTGACACGCCGGGAAACAAGATATTACTACATAGTTTTGATCGGGAAGCCACCAGGAACAAGCCTACCTGGGAGGCGAACATTTGGGTGAAAATGTGAATTAATTTAACATAGATTTCACTGGCAGGAATTCACTTACCTGAATATGAAGTGGAGTGATTCAACCACTGGTAAGTGTGATTTAATCTCATGCAGTTTGTCAGAAGAAAAGCTACAATGTTTCCGCATTCTCCTTACGCCATTCATGCTCTGAGTTCTGGTACCTCAACACGTTGTCTTAATGTTCCATGTATTGTTAGCTATCCCTATCTGGTAACATGGCCTGAATGCTCAAAGACTAATAGAGATAATTGCTAACGATTATTCTGGCAGGTCTCAGTAGAATACCAGGAATATTGGTCGCTCTGGTCATGAGCAACTTTTGATGAATTAGTAATTAAATATCTCATAAATCGCCGAGTAAGATGTTAATTACAAAATCCACAGGTGGCTATTGGATAACTAGGCGAATAGGGTCTTCATTAGATCACTACTCATGACGTCATGTGATTTTCATGGTCATTAAGTTGACATTACAAATCGAGCCTTGGTGCGGGTGGCGAATAATGAGACCATTTACGGATTGATGCGTTAACAAACTTCAAAAGACATCCTGTTGCAATGTGAGACATGGTTCGTATCCCGGTGGTGCAACAGGCTTTGCTGTATAAAGTCAATTGAATGAAGACTGCCTGAAGTCGTCTGTTCACTCTGGTTCCTTCCTCGTGGATTTTTTATACCCTGAAGATGGAGGCGATACGTTTCTCCGAAACGTCGGTTAACACAATATGTACACAGCCCTACATCCCAGAAGACGGTATTCTTCAGAGTCACCGCCGTGAAAACCTCAACTCTTACATTTGAGATCCAGCCAACTTTCTGTTCAGTGTAAAGCGAACGGAACTTGAAACTAACCACTCACTTCCATTTTTTTTCTGAGATTACGAATATATGTAGATTTATGTATACTTTTTTCATACCTGTAAGTGGCATGATTCTAAGAAAAGCGATAGTTTTATTATCTCTGCCGGAAACAAATCCTGGCTGCGCTACTGAAGAAGTTAAGTGCCCGGTATATCTGCCTGGATATCCTGCGGTGGTTTTAGTCTGCAAGCGAACTATACCGACCGAGCGACCGCCGCTTGTCGGCGAAGTTAGTTCCAACTTTAGCTGATAGAGGGTGTAGCGTGGTTAGCGCAACGAATCCCACCGGCCGTTAATTTTGGTTTTCTAGACCGGAGCCTCTATTTCCTTGAAATATCTGAAGATCTTGTAGCGCCGAGAATTGAACCCGGACCTCTGGACCTGTAGTCAGGAACTCTGACCAGTAGACCACAGAGTCGAGTCCTTTAAAGAAACACTGATTAAGAAATCTGTGTAGTTCATATATTTTACAATTCATCTTAAAATGTGAGAGGATATGTTCAAGAGGAAATGATATATATTCTGAAATGTATCACTAAATTGAACTCATCATAATTTAAAATGCCTTAAGTTATCGGTATGCCCAAGTAATTTTTTTTAATGTTTAGGATGTGGGTACATTGTATATTGACAGTCAGATTTTTGGATGTGACAAAGTCTAGTAGTCTAACTCTATTTTTATTACTAATTTCGTGTATAATCTCATTCCCAATTTTTGGTTTGAAAAAGTCGTTCTTATCTACTTTGGCATTGAAATCTCCTAACAGAATTTTCATGTGGTATTTAGGGAATTTATCGAATACACTTCATAGTTCCCCGCAGAAACTGTCTTACATATACTCAATTTTATCCTCTGTTAAGGCTTAAATATTAAGAAAATATTACAACGCTTTAATGTATCTTTCAAGATTTCCGTCTTGTAGTTCAGTAACAACGGATGTGTTTATTCTACTTTTAGGTACTGAAAATCGTTAAGTTTCCTGATATGATTACTTAGAATCACGTCTTTGAGATGCCATGAAATACGGATTTATATACTTGCTTTACAAGCAACCTGATATCTGTACTTAATTCATTCTTAAAAATGTTAACTAATATTTTTTTCTTCCAGCCATATTAAGATTTCAAAAGAAACGTTAAGGGCCACGTCTTCATTCTTCTGTAACTTTTGTGTCCTAAGTCCGCATCTCAGCCCTTTTATTCACTAAAGCGTTTCAGTCTATATTCTTCGGTTAGGGCTAAGGACCAATTTTCACACCCATAAAGATCAATAGAAGACGAAACTTTATACCCGCGGATGTCAATTTTTTACTGGACTAGAGACTAAAACATTGTGAACTTTAATGTAAGAAGAATTTTCTAAATTTCACGTATTCATAACTTCATTAATGCAATTTTTATTTATTGCTATCGTCCTCAGGGTTGTATGAACTTAGCTACTCTTTCCAGAAATGTATTAGCGTTTTGTAACTCGGGCGTTAAGCGGAAGAATTATAAGTTGCTTGGTTTCCACTGTGTTTGCTCCTATACGAACCTGCCTACTAGAGTGTAATAGTGTTTCTGTGTTTCTCTTTGTTTAAACCCCAAAAAATTGTCAATGACAGTCAAAGTGGTAAACACTGCAAATGTTAAATCTCATATAATAAAAAATACGATTGAAGAAAAAATCATTGGACGTGATTCTAACAAGAAAGCGCGATAAATCCAACGGAAGTCTCGATTTGAAATTGGTTGCCTTCTGACCATAATAGGTAGGTAGCAAGAAATTTTAACAGCAAGAACAAAGGCATTTCTTGTGTCGTGGACCTATCCAGAAAATCAACAGGAGATACAATGCCACTTTAATTAAGCCACTGCGGTCCCCCTGAGGTTTGTCATCCAAAATAATGCAGAACTTTTGGATGTGGGAAAAACGACGGGGGGCCCATTCCATTTACTAGGAAACTTTAAATCAAATTCATTGGACTTGAACCTTCTTAAGGAAGCTGGGGTTGTAGTGCATGACCGAACCCAATCATCACGTGACCTATAAACATCTGCGCCTATGAAACGTTACACCAACTTTACAAGAAGTCAGTTTATTGGTGACAAACCCCTTAATTAGTTTCCTGTCTTCGTAACTTATTGGGTTTTATTCCCTTGTTATCGACCTGCTATTCTTCACCTTGCAAGTGTATACTTTTACAGTCTTCAGACAGAAGCTCTTGCCAGTACTGTGTACATGACCTTTCGACACGAAGATCTCAACAATACTTTCGATACTATGTTTCTTCTATATTCTATGGCTTTTTTTATTATATAAAATCATTTGTATGTGTGTAAGAACCTTGAAATTATAATTTATTTTCCATCTGATCTCATTAATTGTCCATCAACCCAATTCTATTTTACTTTTTGTGTAATAAACAAAAATCATACATGTCTCATGATTTTGTTATGACAGTCACATCGTGAAAGTCTGGTTTGGGGGTGGATAAAGGGAGCAAGAAACATGTAGAGTACTGGAGGATTTGGAGTTATCCCAAATATACGTGTATTCTTTCTATTGGATCATGGTGCACGTCTGTAAATTATTTCCGGGAACTTCAGAATTCTTTTAGAATGTTTGTCTGTCACCCGATATTCTGGCTACGGGTTTTCTTCTATATTTTACGGACGAAGGTTGATGCAACACTTTTAAGTGGACATGTTTATGCTAACCGGTTTACCGTTCGTTAATATATATGTATTTTATTTGAATGCAGGTGATGTAATATAATTTAATGTCCTGAGAAACCAAATTTAATTTGAAATTTTATGTCGTCAAATGTTATTATCTTGCATATAAACATATATATAAGGCATGCAGTCTACACAACAATATTCTGTATTTAAAAGACAAAGAAGACACTACTGTATCAACAGACGGCATACGTCATATATACTTTTTTTCCCCTTGGCATTACAGCCCCAGTGGGCCTAGGCCTACCTCCATCAACTTCTCCGTTCACTTCGGTTGTACTAGATCTTACACATTCGGTAGGACTCCTTGGGCGGGTGATCAGCTCGTCGCAAGGCCTCTACCTGTACAGAAAAACAGGAAAACCCACTCACACAAACTAAACATCCATGCCCTGAGTGAGATTCGAACCCACGATCCCGGTTTCCAAGCGAGCGAAGACAGTACATGCCTTAGACCGCTCGGCTACCGTGACCGGCAGTGTATAAGAATAATATATAAGAATTCAGTTCGTACCTCACAGGAAACAGATCCGAACCCACGATCCCGGTTTCCAAGCGAGCGAAGACAATACATGCCTTAGACCACTCGACTACCATGACCGGCCATATATACCTTTATATACCTTATTTATAACGCACAACAGGATGCATACTGTCAAGGTTATCTTGCATGTTGAATTGTTACTGCTTAATGTACACTATACATTAAATTAGTGGGACGTTATGGCTCTATCGTCTTAATTTCATGCGGAATTTTGGTAATTATTTCTTATCTGTAATTACATGGCATCTACTCGTAGGTACACATATTCAGTTTCCTAGGAACGAATATTAGTTCTGAATTATATAATGAGGAGACATCCTAATCTCTAACCATGCCGCCACATTGTCTACAACTGTATTGTATTTTTTTAACTGCTAGTGGGTTGGGACTAAGTTCCTTGTACTGCAGCCACTTCTGGCCTATTGTACCAGCCCCAGATTATGGGTGAGGGTGATTGAGGAGCAATTGGTGGAATGAAGATTGGCAGGGGAAACCGAAGTACTCGGAGAAAACCTGCCCCACCGCCACTTTGTTCACCACAAATCCCACTTGCCCAGACCCGGGATCAAACCCGGGCCGCCACGGTGGGAAGCCAGCGACTAACAGCTTGAGCTATGGTGCGGCCCAGCTGAATTGTAACCTACGATTATGTAAAATGATAGGTCTCTACGTGATACTCGAAAGTCTTGGTTTATTTACCTTACGTGATTATTACGTTTGTCAGAAATATCGTTTTGTGTCCATGTAATAAATTCTGAAATCTAATGTTCCTTTATCTTTTTATAAACATCTGTTGAATATATTTTTTAATGTTTTTTGTAGGCTTGTAAGCTAGGCATGTAATTAAAACAGTGTCAAAATATTTATAAAATATTTCGATATTTCATAAAAGCCTAATAATATTTACAAATTAATATTATTTGCTTTTTTTTTCTTTTTTGGAACATATTGATAGTTGTGCCGCCTTTCCGTCCTCTTCACCGTTCTTTTAACTTTTTGTAACTCCATGTTTATCACCAATTTTGGTTCTCTTTGTAGTTTTCTTCTGTTTTCATATATTATTTTCTTTTGTCTATTGTTTGTGCTATCTATTTGTTTAACGCTGATTGTATATGTAAAGAAAATTGAAGTAAATTGAAGAAAGCAGTATTCTGGGATGTGGCGCTGTGTAGATATTGTATTAACTGACGTTTCGAAGAAACGTATCGCCTCGATCTTCAGGGTAGAATAAAAAGAAATCTGCGAGCGAACCAGCGTGAGCAGGTGCTAAGAGAAGATTTTTCCTTCTACCCTGAAGATGGAAGCGATACGTTCTCCGAAATGTCGATTAACACAATATCTACACGGCGCCACATCCCACAAACCTGCTTTCTTCATAGTCACCGCCGTGAAAACCTCAAATCTTACATTGAAGAAATTTGTTGTGAAAGTGTTAAATAAATTAACTAGCTAGGGGTAAGATGAAACAATACACTTCCCTTAATGCGATGCTCAACTACCCCATTCCAGACAGGACACTGTGTCACAAAATAGTTACTTAGCTTTCGAAAACTAATGAAAATCTATTCGTTTAACTTTTTCCGCCTTCACATTTATACAGAAGTTGTGGGTATGGTAATTAACAGACGTTAAGTTCTGTCTGTTTTACATTTTGTTGCATGAATCGCCTCATGTTCTTCTGTTACATCTCTGCTGGAGCATCAGTTCTCGGTTTCACTCCCTACCCATCGTTAAAGTCACTGGCTTTATTTCTCCAGTGCAACAAGACATTTCACCCTGCTCGTCGCTGATGGTGAAGCGGGTTGCTATCTCTTCAGATTGTGTCCAGAATGAAGTAATGTATGCAAACCGAAAATCATTATTGTTAATGTACCATGTCACTCATCATACACAAACGAGAGTTTAGAAATGTTTCAAATTTATGTTATTATTTCCTCTACAATTTACTAAAATTACAATTTTTCGCACAAGCGCAAATACTAATAACTCTGACCCCTAAGACTACACTTAATCGTCTAAAGTGACCGATTTTCTCAGTTACATTGTATATATTTGCAGGTGCTGGAAATACATATACATATAAATATACAAATACATATAATATACATATAAATTCCAAGAATTTTATAAAAATCTTGGACTAGAATGATAAGAAACGTAGCGCGAAATCATAATAAAAAGTACTCCCGAAATTAATCGTAAAACAGAACTTTACTTACAGAATATAATGCTAATTTAATTGTGAAACATTATTTATAATAAAATATAATTATATAATTGAAATAATTGGAAATATAGCCATTGCTTAAGGTTGACAACCTTGCCGCCACATGTGAGCCAATTGCCTAGAGAAAATGTGGGATCCTCGACGTCTCACAACCATATGGGCTACCACGGTCTGTTACAGGGATATCTTTACCTTTTTTTAAAAATATTAGTACTTTTACATATTTCCTTATTTGTGTACATAAAAATTAATATTTATAAAT
The DNA here is from genome assembly GCF_002891405.2 of Cryptotermes secundus. Classification (NCBI taxonomy): domain Eukaryota; kingdom Metazoa; phylum Arthropoda; class Insecta; order Blattodea; family Kalotermitidae; genus Cryptotermes; species Cryptotermes secundus. The sequence continues at coordinate 600,419 of NW_019743001.1, read as the reverse complement.
CATTGTGATGTAATCTGTAAGTAATTAGTAGTGTTCTAACTATCCCTGTATATATTATTCACTAAATGCACGTAATTTTAATTACAGACAACTGTTTAAAATACGGAATATCTGCCGCGAGGTTGTCAATTGTCGGTCAGTTTCAAAAGTCACATCCGGTCCTTCAATAAAAATAACTGGCCACCTCTGATCTACACTGATATATGCCGAGGAAATGGTTGTCCTGGGCACCTCGCTGGCTCAGAGCGTGGATACACTGCTTACATCATGCGCGTTTGCGAGGAGCTTGATTCTAAATTCCTTGCGGACCACCGTTGATGCTGTTTCGCTATAATTAAATGTTTTGTCACAATGAAATGATTGCCAGGATTCTCAACATATCCATTTGATTCATGTAATTGGTACCTACAGCTTGTGATGCTTTTACAATCTTCCGATGCTGAGAACTTAATTGAACTGTCAAGCAGCGAGATTCATTACAAGGCTCACAGCAAAGAAATGACTTAAGACACAGTACACGCGTCAACTTCCAGATAAGTGGGTTTTTAGGAGCAGTGCGTCCCTGTTATCTACAGTTGAGCTAATTAACACTTTTTCGTTTGCGAAACGTTTCTGTAAGAATTGGTAGATTAAGTATATGGTAGGATAATATTAAAATTAGTCTTAAGGAAACAGTTTGTTTTGATGTGAATTGAATTTAACTGATACAGGATCGTATCGAAGGGCTGGTTTTAGTATTAGACGTGATTGGTCTCCCAGTCATATAACCAGAAATATATCTGTGTAGTTGGATAGTTAGAAAGAACTTGGGAGGAGTGTGCCTACCTCTAAGTCCTAGGTACGCAGTGACGATGTTGACTGTACTGAATTGTCCCAGGCCATCAGGAAATGTCGGACGTTGTTCATGGCGTTACTTGCTTACTGACCTAACGCCTTTCAGACCCACGTAGTCAGAAAGAAATTAACTTTCGGACATTGGTGATTTGGAATGCAATGAAAGTGCTGTAGCTTGTTGCTGTGTAGAGAACTCGAAGCGGGCAACGAAACAACGTTCGCTGCTAGGCAACAGATTTTTAATAATCACTATGGCCCTGGGATCGATTCAGCCTCTAACAGAAATGAGTACCAGGAATATTCCTGGGGGTAAAGGGCGGCCGGCGCGTAAGGCTGACAAACTTATCGCCATCTGTGAGCAGATTGTCTAGAAAATGTGGGAGTCTCCACGTCTCATAACCCTATGGGTCTCCACGGCCTGTTACAGGGATACCATTACTTTTTTTAAGTGTCTGCTTTCAAGAAAACAAGACCGAAAGAAAATTCTATATGCATTTCTTGTATTTATCGTCCATGATACATGTCCAGTATTTTCTGTATTCATGACATTGTTTACTCGTACTGCGTTAAGCTGCTCGTAATTTAGACTGAAAATTCAAGTAATTCATATCAGATGCAAAGCATTTTCCCCAATAAATGATGGTAAACAAATTGTAAATTATGATTTCCCTTGAAGGAAGATAACACGCGTCACAAAAATATTGTGGCATGTAGACCAGTTGTTGAACAAAGACGGCGAGACAAGCAAATATACAAAGCCAACGTCTTTCCACGGCAACAATTAAAGTACAACAATGAGGGACGGTATTTTCGGTGCGGTCCATGTCGAGATGTTATAAGCAGGACATTCAGTCAGTTAGTTAGTTAGTTAGTTATAGAACTTTTGAGGTTCAGTCATTGTGAGCTGTTACTTTGAGTAACTGGTAGCCGAGGCACGGGGATAGTTCGGGAACTCAGAGGAAGGGGAACGTCAGCCGTTGAAGCCGCTGCCGAGCAACGGCTAGTGAAGACATGACTGTGGATACTATTGTGGGTTCGATAGTGAACTATAAAGTGTAGCCACGCGCTGTATCAAAGAGTCCCATAAACCCGATCATCAATCCAAACCCCGTCTATGGTCACATCCATTTTGGTGATAATATGAAACAACTGACAAAATTATTTTTCTGTATCCCGTCATAGTTAACTCCTTTTGAATTCAGAGTGAATGCTAACAGTTCATTTACTGAATAATAACAACAATAATAAATATTCCACTAATTTGTTTTTTATTCTGTTATACAAGTTTTATGTTCCTTGTAAAACTTCCTGTATATATTTTAATTTTGAAAAATTTACGTAGGTGCACCTCTTTGTTATTCAGTTTTCAGAAATCTGTGTTTATGTTACGTGTCTTTTAGGATGTACAGGGCCTAATTACTCGTCTGACGGGGGCTTGTGGTGGATTTCAGCACTTTAAGCACACAGAGCAACATTCTTCATTAGGCTTGATGATGCAGCATGTATAGGGGTGGGGTGATTCAAAGGGTGGGGGAAGGGTTGGCAGGAAGTCGAGATTAGACACGCCTTCCTCATTTTTCTTCATCTTCTCCTTCCTCCCTGCTGGTTCCGCATCAACAAACAAGAGCTGGCAGTACCAACATTTCAGGTTCGAAAACCGAGCAAATAGATCACCATACAGTAGCAAAGATTTTTACAAACCGCTTCATTTAAAATTTCAAAATTATTTTCTTCACGCTAGTTCACAGACAATAAGGACGTACTGGGCCAACTTCTGTATTTTTAATTTATAAATTAATATTTGTTTCTCAAATCTTGGATTTTTATGTACTGTTTGTTTCACAATATTTTCATATTTTCTTCGTTGATTTAAACTAAATTAGAAGGCATTTTTAAATTTGATTGTTAACCGGTATATTGGAGGCGGGGTAGCGCAGTCGGTATAGCGACTGGCTATGGGCTTAACGATCGAAGGATCGGAGTTCGAGTCCCGGTAGTGTCAAGAATTTTTTCTTCTCCAAATCGTCCAGACCGATTCTGGGGCTCTTGACATGGTGATAAAGAGCCGGGGCATGAAGCTGACCACTCACCTCCAACTAGTTCTGAGGTCAAGAAAATGTGGATCTACACATCCACTCCTCCATACACTTTCATGGCGTAGTGCTTAAATTCGTTGAGCACAGGGACAAATTTTTCTTTTACCGGTATATATTATGGGGGTGTATAGTTCGATTCGTTGACTCTTTGAGGACAATTAATGTCTTGTATTTATTTGCAATTAACAGAAATGCAGGTTTGTCAGGCGCGATATTGATCCGTTGCAAGGCAGGAGAATCACACGGTCAGAAGTAACTTTGAAAATCTTATTGTTATGTAGAACCTATAAGGAAGCCAATGTAATGTGAACTCTGGGTTTAAAGGAGTTAGAATTGCCTTACTACTATGCTGACGACAATGTCCACGGAAAACGTACCGGATGATGTATGGAAGGGACTGTACAATTAGCAGTCACTATTCTTTAGCGGGTGTAACACAGTTGTTACCATAAGTGCCGCTTCCATTAATATTGTCACGTATAGTTTGTGTGATTATAGACGGGGTTTGGATTGGTGAATTGATTTATTGAACACTTATACACACCACTCATAACTACAAATAATTATAACGCTATCGCTAATCAACACAATTTACAAATCACTAGAGCACACTATAAGTCTTCTCAGTTTGCCTGTACTAGTCGTTTTCTAGTAACGGGTCTTCATAATGAAGATTCTTCAGCATCTTTACCTACGTCGTTACTGTCCGGGGAATATCCCTAAACATATTCCAGCTCAAAACGTCAAAGTTACGTTAAGACTGGCGTTTCATCTTTCATTTCATCTTGATATCAAATCCTTTGAGACTCACGACCAGAGATTATTTTTCCAACTATGCCTTTGCTGTAATAGTCCCTACGTAACATCCTCTCTGACGAGAACTTGGGGTTTTCTCTTATGAATATAGTCAGAGTCATAGTTTATGAATAAACTCTAAATTTTGTCCCGCTTATAACCCATCGGCACGGACTGCACAGAAAACATAGCTCTTCTATTGTTTTCATGTATGTAGTGACTACTACCTAACAACGGCCGCTGTTCAAAGAGTCACCGCTTGGAAGCGGGAGCATGTTTACCGAGCCGTTGGCCAGAAACGGGTCTGGTATATCCGCCCATCCTGCGCTCATTTCATAGCAATGGCTCTACACACTACAGTATTAATAAATTCTGAATATTTGTCTCGGAATGCATTCGTTAGTTTTCATATAATTTTAGAATCCACAGCTAAACAACGATTATTTTTCTACAGGCCTACATCATTAGCCGACTGACCTTTTTAATGGAGACACAGTATGTTTTCTCTGAGGTACGAATTAGTGTCGATGTTGACGGAAATTGTTTCGGGTTAAGAATGAATAGGCCATTGCATTTAATTCAGACTGTACTGTAAATGGTTAACGAAAAGCGTTAAGATTATGTACCAACAAATTTAATGCTAAGAAAACTGCATCTTGCCGTCAGATTCTATTTAATGATTCCGTATAATTTTCAAAACTAACAGAGATTATTTTAATTTACATTATTAACCATTTGGTACTTGTAATAGGAGAGCAGTGTGATTTCTGTGATGTAGAATCTCAATGTTTACATATCATGTTTCAAATTTGCCAAATCCTGGGGTGGAGGTTGAATCCCATAGTACTTATGTCGTAAGTGGCCCATTGTACCAATCTCGAACGACAACTAAGAGGGATGGAGCATTAGTTTTTCACGAGGGAACTATCCTTGCATCAAACCCAGACCTCAGAGATGAGAAGCCAGGTGTTAACTACCTCAGCTACGTCAGAGCTTTAAATACCATTAATTCAATTTAATAAATTAATTTAATATTTTGTTTAGGCTGCATATTTTTAAATGCTGTCCTGGGGAAAATGGCGGCCGGCGAGTAAGGCTGATAACCTCACCGTTATTTGTGAGCCGATTGTCTAGAAGATGTGTGAACCTCGAGTCTCACAACCCTATGGGCCTCCACGGCCTGTTACAGGGATAGCTTTACTTAACCTGATCGCCATCTGTGAGCACATTGTCTAGAAAACGTGGGACTCTCGACATATCACAACCCTATGGGCCCCAGTTATCTGTAACAGGGATAGCTTTAACTCATGGCGGTGAAATGCTTCGCTAATTTAGCGACAGACCAATATTCGAACTACAGATAAGATCTCTGTTACTTTCGTCATAAAATCCTGTAACGGGATCTTATTTTGGGTCTATTCAATTCAACTTTCATCCCCCCAAATTTCTCTAAGATCCATATAATATTGCCCCACGTTGCATGCCCACTTCTCTCGAAGACTGCCTTCATATTTTTACAGAAAAATGATAATAAATGTTCTGCTACGTGTTTCAGTGTGATATATCTCAAGATTTATTTTTTTTCCCTTGGCTCTACAGCCCCAGTGAACCTAGGCCTACCTCCATGAACTTCTCCGTTCACTACGGTTTTTCTAGATCTTACACATTCGGTAGGACTCCTTGGGCGGGTGATCAGCTCGCCGCAAGACCTCTACGTATACACAAACACAGAAAAACGCACACCCACGATCCCTGTTTCCAAGCGAGCGAAGACAGTACAGGCCTTAGACCGCTCGGCTACTGTGACCGGCAGTGTATAAGAATAATATTTAAGAATTCAGTTCGTACCTCACAGGAAACAGATCCGAACCCACGATCCCGGTTTCCAAGTGAGCGAAGACAGTACATGCCTTAGGCCGCTCGGCTACCGTGACCGGCCAAGATTTATAACGATACCATAATATTAATGAGATAATTAAATAAACAGACTTTGTAGTCAACACAATACGCATGTCTCGCAACTTACGATATTTGAGATAATTTTAAATAGACTTACCTTTATATTGACTGTTATGCTACATGGTGCGATTTGGGATGAAGGCATGTTTCGGAGGTATTTAGTGCCTCTATCTTTAGGGTAAGCCTTTTCCACCTTAACGATGTAAGCAGAAGTTTCCACCAAGCACTAAATTCTGTATACTGTACTTCCTCGTCGCTGTTCACGGTAGCCCAGCGGTTTAAGGCATGAAATGTCTTCGCTCACTTGGAAGCCGGGACCGTGGGTTCGAATCCCATTCAGGGCATAGATATTTAGTGTTTGTATACAGGTAAAGGCCTTGTGACGAACTGATCACCCGCCAAAGGAGACCTACCGAATATCTAAGATCTAGTAAATCTAAGTGAAACGGAGAGCTTCATGGAGGTAGGCCAAGGCTCAAATTGAGGCTGTAGCGCCGAAGGGAAGAATACTACTGGCCACTATACTGAAGAAGACAGCAATCTTATCACGAAATCTCTGTAGGCACATATTCCACTACAGTGTGTGTCAGTAATAGCATTTCTGGCGTCGTCATATTGTCATGCCACGCGAAATGTATAGCTCTGTTGGTGGATGACGTAATAATTGAAGCATTGTTTTGTCTGTAACGTTTGCTTGGGGAGTAACCTAACGAAACCCGCACTATATACTTACTTACTTACTCATGAAGCTGAGCCCTTCTGGAAGAGCCGCCAATTCTGCAGCTACTCAAGAACTTCCCAGCATTTTATGGAACCCGAAGGTTCATTACCGTGTTCACAAGAGCCCTCCACTGTCCCTATCCTGAGCCAGATCAATCCATTTCATACCATCCCATCCTATCTTTCTAAGATCCATTTTAATATTGTCCACCCACCTACGCCTTGTTCTTCCCAGTGGTCTCTTTCCTTTCCACCATTATCCTGTACACATTCCTCGTCTCCCCATTCGTGCTGCATGCCCTGCCCACCTCATCATCCTTGACTTGATAATTCTAATTATACTTGGAGAAGAGTACAAGTTATGAAGCTCCTCATTATTCAGTTTTCTCCAACCTCCTGTCACTTCATCTCTCTTCGGTCCAAATATTCTCCTCAACTCCTTGCTCTCAAACACCCTCAGACTATGTTCCTCCCTTAATGTCAGAGACCAAGTTTCACTCCCATGCAGAACCACAGGCAAAATTATTGTTCTGTATACTCTAGTTTTTATGTTTTGAGACAGCAGACGAGAAGACAAAAGGTTATATACCGAATACTAGCAAGCATCAGCCAAATTCAATTTCTTCCTAATTTCCTCCTGAATCAGGTTTTGATCCGTTCTAGTTGTTCCCAAATATCTGAACTGTGCCACATTTGCAACACATCTGTTAACTATCTTCATGTCATGATTTTGCCCTGCATTTTGGTGACGAGACAGCAACATATACTTAGTTTTGTCAGTGTTTACTTCTAGATTAACTTCTTTACTTGCGTCAATTAAAGTTTGTATGTTCTTCTTTATGGTCTCTATGTTATCTCCCAGTAGATTCACATCATCGGCATAGGCCAACAGCTGATGTGTCCCATGTAATTTCAGTCCCACCTGGTTTCCCTGGACCTTCCTTATGGCTTATTCTAAAGCAAAGTTGAAAAGAAGTGGCAATAAAGCATCTCCTTGTTTTAGACCATTCTGGATAGGAATTTATGAGACAAATTATTAGCTACACGTACTTTACTATACGGTTCGTTTAAACACATTTTAATTAACCTAACTAGTTTCATGGGTATCCCAAACTCTATCAGAATATTGTACAATACTTCCTTCCTAACTGGATCATTGGCTTTCTTGAAGTCTATGAACAGCTGACGTACTGTTTCATTGTAATCCCATGATTTGAGGTTTTCACGGCTGTCACTATGAAGAAAGTCGTCTTCTGGGATGTGGCGCCATGTAGAAATTGTGTTAACCTACGTTTCGGAGGAACGTACCGCCTCCATCTTCTTGTCTTCCACCCTGAAGATGGAGGCGATACGTACCTCTGAAACGTCGATTAACACAATTTCTACACGGCGCCACATCTCAGAAGACGGCTTTCTTCAGCAGTGTCCTTTTTTGAGAAGCTGATAGTTGAACAGATGATCAACGAATCCACCTAATTTTACGGAACCCGAAATTTTCTCTCCGTGTTCACTACAGCCCGCTATTGGGATCCGTTTTGAGCCAGATGAATTCAGTCTACATGTTTGAAAATATCTTTTAGATTAACTGTCTTTAGGACTCCTGATTGATTCCTCCCTTCGGACTTCTAGGCTATTTCATGGGTTTTCCTTTCCGGGTCAGAAATTGATGAAATTCGTTCAAACTGAGTAGGCAGATGCTTCATGCTCTTTATAATGTACCATATAATTTTAAATTTACGTAATTTATGAACAGTATTGTTAATTCCACATTTTTTCTTTCTTATCATTACACGATTAAGCCTCTTTGTTGTTGCTGAGGAAAATTGTCTCAACATGGGATCGATTTCGGACACTGACCTCTTTCGCTTCCATAGTTAGGAGGGGTGGCGGCCTAAAATTAAAAATTCCTTATCGTAAATAAATTTACGTTAAAGAGTTTGCCCTCGGATGTAGATGAAATTTGTCCACCCCGTTTGTCTTCAAAATATTTAAAATATAAGATGAGATATATTCATTCATCAGTAATCTGTCAAGACGACAGGTCCACAGTCTCTTCCAAAACAGTTCCTCCACTTAAATGCGATCTAGAACTTTCTCCTTCAAATGACAGTATCCTCGTCTGTCCCCAAGGTCATCCAGCATCTTCTTACGTCTTCTGGTCACTTCTATCCGCCCCTCTATCTTTCCTTCAATAACTTCTTTTAGAAGGCAGAATATCAATACTTGTTTTATTATACCTGAAAAATATACGAATATGTTATATTTTGAATATAAACGCACAGTGAAGATATTTGAATCTGAGTATGATAAATTAAATATGAAATTTAAGATATTAAAACAGCCTTATACAACGGCCCCCTAGAATTCCTGGATTGCAGGGTTAAAGAAGATAAATGTAAGATGAATTTATAACTCCAGAAGGGAAGAAAGGAAAGGCATTACCGAAATTTGAATGCTCAGGGCTGCGGAAGTCCATTTTTTGTCAGAATGGGGAAGCATATTTTCGCGGGATTACTCTTTAAAACAGCAGTATAACAAAGAGGTGTTGTTGCTATTGTTATTGCTGTTCATGGAACTTTCGCCCTTAGAGAATTCTCGACATTTTTAATGCTTCTGGAAAATTCCAGGACTAGTAATATATGAATTAATATATAAAGGAAATAGTTATCATTTTAACTAACCGTGGAACAAACGATTAGTTGAACAATCAGGCAATGAAACAGGAAATTGTGTTTTCTTCGAGCTAAGGTGTTGGGTCAGATTTCAAAATCATCAAAATTTTGAAATCTAAATATTATGATTAATAGTAATTAGAGAATTTTTGTAGGTCAAACCTCGTCGTACTATAGAACTCGGGCGAAAGTTCAGGGTCATGTTTCGGCAGATTTATACCAAAAATTTATTCGATCTAAGCTCAGACTTCTACACGATTTCACGTTTGCGTATTGTCACGTATAAATGGTAGCGTGACGAATAATTGTGGGTTCTAGATTTGAGGATTGGATTTGTTGGACGCCTCGGTCACAATTACATCTGATTATAACCGCTCACACATTGAACTGCTTAACGACGTCTGTTTGCTTAGTCGTTGCTTGTTAACACTTCAACTATCGAATCCTCAAAAAATCAAAGTGAGACTCAAAGTCGCATTGCGACTGACGGTCAGTCAGTTAGTCAGTAAGTGTTTGTATAAGGCCGCGCCATACCTCAAACGGTTAGTCGCTGGCTTCCCACCTCGGCGGCCCGGGTTCGATCCCGGGGTCTGGTCAAGTGGGATTTGTGGCGGACAAATTGGCGCTGGGGCAGGTTTTCTCCGAGTACTTCGGTTTCCCCTGCCAATCTTCATTCCACCAATTGCTCCACAATCACCCTCACCTATCATCTGACGCTGGTACAATAGGCCAGAAGTGGCCGCAATACAAGGGACTTAGTCCCACCCCACTAGCAGTAAGAAAAGTCTTGGTGTCGAGCCCCATTTGGGGCTCATGACCAGATATTAATTACTGTTTGACAATTTAGGTCTTGTTATTGTGGGGCGCCCTATCCGACAGAGGACAAGTCTCTCTTTTTTATATGCTGTTGGTCCTTGTCAGCGCAGCATTTCTCGGGTCCGTGTCCCTTGGGACTCGCGACCATGTTTTATTGCCTCAGATTTGAGACTTCCGTTTCCGTCGCCTCCAACGATTCGCAGGGTCACGGTGGAGGTATTCGACCCCGCCTCCACACGGGTTTTCATCCTAAAATTCTGACGATTGCACGGCCTTTCATAAAATGGCGAGAACCTAACAGAGATCACCCCCCCCCAAGGGCTCCATTATGTCTGCGCTGTGTCGGATGTGTCTGCGCTGTATAATACCGTATTAACCAAACCCATTGCCCAGCAACGGACATCTATTCTCGATAACAGAGTAACGCTCCGGAAAGTGTTATTTAACCGTTGCCTAGCAATGCATCACAATGTAAATTCTGATTCTTACAATGTTCGTATTAATTTATGTGATCCATACGCTTACGAGAACTCACACGAATGTCTAGTCGTTTCAGTGATACTTGAAGTTAAGGATATATTTTATGTAGTTGATATCGTTTTGTTTTGCATTGTTTATTTATGGTATTTATAAAGATAATAAAAATTATGTTTCATTCTAAGGCCGGTCACGATAGCCGAGCGGTCTAAGGCATTTACTGTTTTTGCTCGTTCGGAAGCCAGGATCGTGGGTTCGAATGCCACTCAGGGCATGGATGTTTGGTGTGTTTATGTGTTTATTGCGACGAACTGATCACCCGTCCAAGGAGTCCTACTGTCTGTAAAAGATCATGAAACGGAAAAAGCAGAGGCCAAGGTCCAGGGGGGCTGTAGAGCCACTGAAAAAAAACTGAGATCTCTTAAACAACTTCATGGAGCAGAGCCCTTCTTGAAAACACGCCACTTGTGCAGCTGCTCAAGAATTTCCTAATATTTTATAGAACCTAAATATTCATTACCATGTTCTTAAGAACCCTCCAGTGGTCCCTATTGTTAACAAGATCAATCCAGTCCATACCACCCCAACCTATGTCTCTAAGATAGATTTTAATATTAACCACCCATCTACATCTTGGTCTTCCTAATGATCTCTTTCCTTCTGGTTTTCGCACCAAGATCTATTACATCCACAAATTTAATTACAGCATTTTAAAAAGCACATTCTACTCGCACTCTACAGGTTTGTACATCCTCAATGTTGGTATTATTGATGACCATATGGAAATGTGTAGATTTGCTTTAGTCTATAGTGGCGTGATTTCCAAAATCAAGTTTCGTGAAAGTCTGTGAAATATTTTATCACTTATATAAACACAAAGGCACGCATTACACTCGATACTCGTCTAGTATTACAAGGCTACTTTTCCTCAGTTGCTGCGAGTTGTGTTTCTTTGTTGTGAATCAAGTAAACTAAGTTTGTTATGCCGTTCCTGCTCTTGCACGTGAAGTGGTCCGGACAGGTTTAGGATGCTTCACGAAAGGGAGACGAGTCCCTGTGAGTGACATCCATACCGCAATGGACACTTTTGTGTGCTTGTCAACATTTCGCTGGAACGATGTAATTTCCTTACATCTGTTTGCAACCCGATGAAACTGCTTCTTTGTGTGGAGCTAACAAAAAGCTTGCATCGGACACTGTATCCTCACTGCGGTTTGCGATTTCAGACACAAAGAGAAACATCAAGGCTTGTCTTAACGTTGCGTCACCCTTCTCTGGTATGTTTCGCTGCCTTTCTCTTGGTCTGAATGAGCGAGTTTTTGGTGAAATTTGAATTTAAATTTCTCTTTATTTTTTTAGCTTTAAAGATTACGTAATATAAAGCGAATACTGGTTACCTAGCAACATTGTTTCTATGGATAGAAGTAGGATGGCGTGTTACGGATTGGATTAATATGGCTCAGGATTGGGACCAATGGAGAACTCTTGTGAAAAGGTAATAAAATTTCGGGTTTCATAAAATGTTGGGATATTCTTGAATACCTTTCCAACGTTCCAAGCAGTTGTTAAACTGAATGTTAGGGATTTATGTTGTGAGGATGTGAGGTGGGCGGAGGTGGCTTTGAATTTGCAATTAGCGGTATTCCACGTTCTGATTCTGCTACCAGAAAATTAGTTCATCATTCACTAGAGAGCTTTTATGTTAAGGAAATCGGTTGATAATATTGAAGTTGGATAGAACTGGGTCAGGTTCGTGTCGTTTACAGTGTTACACAATTGCATTATGCTATCAGAAACTTAGTTGATTAGCTAATATTGTGATATTATCTAAAGAAAATAGGTTTGATAGTGTTGAAGTGGGATAGAACTGGCTCAGGATCAAGGCGTTTACAGTGTTGCACAATTGCATTCTGCTACCACAAACTTAGTTGATTAGCTATTATTGTGGTCTTATCTTAAGAAAATAGGTTTTGTATTGTTGAAGTTGGATAGAACTGGCTCAGGATCAAGGCGTTTACAGTGTTTCACAAATGCATTCTGCTACCAGAAACTTAGTTGATTAGCTATTATTGTGCTCTTATCTTAAAAAACAAGAATGGTGACTAGAAGCTGCTCATGATCTGATTGGCTCGGACTTGGCGTTACAGGTTCTGCACCGTCGAGACCAACCAAAAGAGAGACAACTGACAGTTACTACAGCGCTCGGATCATAAAGAAACAGGGAAAGATTCATGAAAATGGCATGAAATATGATCATGTACATTGCAGAATTAGTAGCGACGGTCGTTAGCTGTAAGAAAGCTTGAAAATTAAGAACGGAAGATGGGAGGTCTGGTATCAACCCCTGACATATGAAATTTAAATAGCAAAGAGTATCAGCAATTTTCGAAATACGTGCCTTTTTCGGAAACCAGACTAACAAAAGAACTTTGTGACGCAGGTGAAACAGCTGGTACATTCTTTACAGAAGTCAAATTTCTTGCCCACAGTCCGGTCGATGGGGGGGGGGCGGTCTAAACCGTAAGACGTGATGGTGTAAGCTGGTCGTTCATCCAAAACCCCAACATCCTGTTGTGCTGGACGAACGTCTGGCAATAAGAGCGAAAAAAGGGGAAACTATTACCCAAGTGCTGGAACATTTCTTCACTGATGTCCATCTATCCTCTGTCTGTCTGTCCGTCCGTCTGCATTGTGTGAACGCCTCCTCACTTCAATGAATGAGGGAAATGGCCGACTAGAATTTCTCCTTCCTCTCACACGTGATATTAGTTCCATTTCGGTGTAGTTTGTATAAGGACACTATTCTTAGTTTGTTTTGATGTAGTTTTATTTTAGAAACTAAACTCGTTCTCGCTAAGCGGCAAAACGACGCTGTTACTTGTCTCTCCATAAGAAGGTAAGAAACAGATCTTAAAAACTGATTAATTTGCAAGATTAAAAAAAAATTGTGACGATAGTACATTAATCACAAATATTATGTTTCTGGATATTATCCATGGTCTTGTCTTTATCTAAAAAAATCAAACACAACGTTTCGGATATAGGATTCTGTTCTCCGAAATTTCGTGCTTTCAAATATAAACAGGACGATGGATAATGTCCAGAAACATAATACTTGTGATTAATTTATGTTGTGTTATAACTTTCTGTAAGCTTCGTGCGTAATTTGCACGAAATTTATAGAATTAAAGCATAATTAGTGGTAAAATCCTCCCCCCCCCATTTAAAGATATTTTTTATCTCCAGGACCACTGAATTCATGCCTGTGAAATTTGGTTTCGACGTTCTATACAAAATATTGGCCAACGAATTTAATTTTTGTCCTATTAAATTGAATACATGACGCTTAAACAATGTGTTATTATTCTTTTGTTAAAAACGGTCCATGGTTTACAAAATTGTTGGCCTGCAAGACATAAGACGTGTGTGTGCCATTGGGATATAGCTGCAAATGTTATTTGAAACAGTTTTCGAGGTGTTGAAAATTAACGAAGTAAGAGAACGAGAGTTGCTTTCTGTTTTCTCGAGTCGTTTCGTGATATCTCCTCATAAATCCATCAATTATTAATTTATCATAATTTTGGTTGTGACATATTAAGTTTATATGATAATAGGATATATGCAAAATAATGTTCCTTTTATTTTTGCGTATGTCTGCTTGTAAAAACTGTTTCAAATTATGTCTTGCTAGCTCCGAGAGTGACAATGAAATTTGTATTGCAGTCACTTGATTATGGCGTAGTTTCCAATAGTAGTTTCAATATTTGCCTTAACATTTTCCATCATAGCGCACGTCGCAGAAATACAGACGCAGCCGTATTGAAGCTGCGCAGAAGTTGTTACTGACGTAAATTAAGTTTGTAATATCAGAGGAAGGAAATGCCCATGATTCATTAGTACAGCAGGAAATAAAAAAGTTGAGTTCCCATTTATTTACTGTTACTATATTGTTTCCACTATTAAAATGAAGAATTCAGTACAGAAAGTCTATTACAGATCAGGTGCTTTGAAAGTGGAGTATTTATTTAGTCAAAATGAAGTCGCAGTTTGATTTAAGAATAAATCTTCCCTACTGATTCTTTTATTCCGTGATAAGATTCCCCTTTAATGTTCGCTAGAACTGTACATCAGTGTGTTTACTGATCACATTATTGCATTCGTAATTTGAGAGTTAAATGTGGTAATATTTACAATTTGAATTGATTGTCTGTTTACACAAGCGATGAAAATTTTGACAGCGCACTCTTTCCACCGAAATAAATACCAATCATTTAACCATAAATAAATAATATTTCAAGAACGCAGTCTTCTTGGATGTAGCGCCGTGTAGATATTGCGTTAACCGAAGTTTCGGAGTAACATATCGCCTCCGTCTTCAGTGTAGAAGAAAGGAAAAAAGAAGAAATCCGCGAGCGAACCAGCGTCAGCAGGTTCAAACAGACATACAATCTTACAAATAATATTTCAGTCCAGAAACATAGGGTCTGGTACACTCGCCTAATAATTTTGCTTCCATCCGAAGCTGAAAATGATAATTTATTTCCTATCTATTATTATTTTGTGACATATTAAACAGTCTCTAATTAAAGAAGAATATAGAACATTTATTAATCCTTCAGAATAGAAACGATTTGTTTGTGAAAGCCTCTTTTTATACTCACCAAGGAAGTTATGTCTACTTGGGCACCTGACTCATCAAAGCTATCTGCAGGGAGCACAGTGCTACTTCGGAAAATGTTAGTTGCTCAGCGGGCTAGAAATCTCTGGTCTCTTATGAAATCCAAACGTTCATTACCGTGTTCAATAGAGCCCGGCACTTCGCTGTCTTCTGAAGCAAATAAATACTGGCGACCACTTCATAAATGTTCTTTACGGCTGTGCATAATTAATAACAATAGTAATAATAATAAAGCAAAAAGTGAAGTAAAAGTAAAAGTATCCCTGTAAGAGGCCGTGGAGACTCATAGATTTGTGAGATGTCGAGGCTCCCACATTTTCTATACAGTCGGCTCATAGATGGCGGTAGGGTTGTCAGCCCTACGCGCCGGCCACTTTTTACCCCCAAGGAAGGTTCCTGGTACTCATTTATAATAATAATAATAATAATTTTACATGAAATTTCCAATTTATGAGGTAGAATACACGATAAAGTAAAAGATTTCTAACGTAAAACCTAATCCAATAAGATATTACTTTATCCATATTTTTTATAGCAAGAGCCGTTAATGAGAACGTAGAAGAAAATTTGCTTCTATTCTGTCTTGTAACTGGATGTGACAGTTCTTAACATCGACTGGCCACCGCTGCACGAAAGCAGCATTACAAAATCGCCGTGTTACCTTAAAATGCATTTCCACGTTTTACCGCGGTTTTTAAAGTTATTCAGTAATATATATATATGTATCTATTTCGCGAAGCTTATGAATTCGTAACCCAGAACCGTGTGCAAGGTACTTAGCTGTTAGAATTCTTCTCGAGTGTTTGGAAGACCCAAGATTAGGATTTTGGTTCGGAAACTGGATCTTCTCAATCCTAGATTTCCAACTTCACTGTCTAGGCAAGTTCTGAGACAGTAACTCAATATATATTCATATTTTGTGGTTTAATTATTCCAAATTCCAGGACACGGTAGCCGAGCGGTCTAAGGCATGAACTGTCTTCGCTCGCTTGGAAACCGGGATCGTGGGTTCGGATCTGTTTCCTGTGAGGTACGAAGTGAATTCTTATATATTATTCTTGTACACTGCCGGTCACAGTAGCCGCGCGGTCTAAGGCATGTACTGTCTTCGCTCGCTCGGAAACCGGGATCGTGGGTTCGGATCTGTTTCCTGTGAGGTACGAACTGAATTCTTATATATTATTCTTATACACTGCCGGTCACAGTAGCCGAGCGGTCGAAGGCATGTACTGTCTTCGCTCGCTCGGAAGCCGGGATAGTGGGTTGGAATCCCACACAAGGCATGGATGTTTGGTATGCGTTTGTGTTGTCCTGTGTTTAGGTAGAGGCTTTGCGACTAGCTGATCACCCGTCCAAGGATCAGAATTAAAGAAAAACAACCTAGATACCATAAGGTTATAAGAGGAACGGATGAAGTAAGTATTGAAAATTTTTACAGATTATGGATCACGAAGTTGTCACGTACTTTTTAAAATATGTGTGAAAGATATGTGGGGTTATTGTTTGAAGTATTTTCATTAAGTGAAGCCATGTTGGGAGATCTCTATCCCGAAGTGTAGTACTGGTCATTCCCGGAGTATCTTGACCCGACTTGCGATGAAACTGGATTTGTGGTATGAATACGATGATACCTCGACATCCTGTATCCGATATACAGGATTCTCCAGTTTTCCGAGTCTTCTTTGGTGTGAGTATAGTCTGCTCGTCTGATAATTGGTTGCACAACACGGTTCATGCGTGTACAGTCGCGCTGTCGTCACCATTATGAGTGTGTTATCACAATTGTTTGGCTGTTTATTGTGTGCTTTTGTTGCATGAATAAAATTGTTAGCACAAACGGGGCTCCTAACATGAAAAGAAGTTATACTGCTGCCGATAAGAAGCTAAAATAGAGCGCGTCTGAAAAAAGTTTTAATATGATCACACTTCTAGGGGATTGTGAATCGTTGTGGATCATAAAGCTCAGGATAGGGACCAGTGGAAGGCTCTTGTGAACACGGTAATGGAGCTTCGACTTCCATAAATGTTGAGATTTTTGTGAGTAGCTGCACAACTGGCGGCTTTTCAAGAAGGGCTCAGTATCATAAAGTTAGTTATATTGAATATACGAATACGACGTTTCTATCTGTCGTTCGTGTTTTGTTTTCCTGACCCCCCCCCCCTTTGGAGTCACTCAGTTGCTACTTATGTACCACTGTACGGTAGATAACTACATTGCATTGCACGCAATTAGCATGATACCTCTGGGTCGAGGTGAAGGGGCTGCCTACGGCTATGAAGAACCCTGAGACAGAACTCAGTTGTATCTATTGAAGTCTAATAACATGTCAAAGATAAAAATCTGAACATCGTAAACTTCAAGCAGAATTCGTGCCGTACATTATCCGCCACTACATGGCATGGAGCCGGTACACCACGTCTGGTGCCGAGAGTCACAATCTCAGTGAAGACATAATCACCGCCTTCAATCTGCACTGCCTCTTTTAAATGGGGTAATACCCAGCTGTCGGAGGGGCTATAGAGGTGTCACTCTGAATTCTGTACAAATGCATCCACCTCTCGTTACAGACGGGAAATAATCGAACTGAATCTTGATCTAACAGGTGTAAAGTTCATATCGCTTTTATTGCCGTATGGATACGAAGTTTCTGAGCAGGTGGCTAACGCTAATCCAAACCTGCAAAAACATTATGTATGCTTACCTGATTCATGATTGTTAAATTACATAACGATGCCGTTGTAGTTTCTTGCGTTTCATGTTGTAAGGTGCAGAGCCGTTGCTACGCAACAAACCGCAAGATAGGCGCATGTACCAACGGCATTTCTGGGCAGCGGCTAGGTAAACACGTTCTCGCGGAACAAACAACGGAATGATGAGCGTTGTTAGGTATCAGATTCTTAATAAAGCAATAATTGGACTACAAAAATGGAAAAGTTGTTTTCTACGTGGTCCGTGCCGAGAGGTTGGTTTAATAACGCTGTAGGTAACTGAAAGACCGCCTCTGTGGTCTAATGGTCAGAGTTCCTGGCTACAGATCCAGAACCAACAGATTTTCTGAGAAGTAATGGGTCTGGAAAGGGGTCCACTCATCTTCGTGAGGATAATTGATGAGCTATTTCAAGGAAATAGCGGCTCCGGTCTAGAAAACCGAGATTAACGCCCATGAGGAACCGTTGCGCTGACCACGTGACACCCTCTATCCTCTAAAGTTAGCACTAAATTCGCCGACAAGCGGCGGCCGCTCGGTCGGTATAGTTCGCTTGCGGACTACAGGTCACGGAGTTTGTTTTTTGTTTTACGTAACTGGAAATGGAGAAAGATTAGTGATTAATAAATTGGTGAGGGTGTGGAAGGAAGCGACGTTGTAAAATATGTCAGTATCAGGGAATTTGCTTAGAATGAAATGAGGAAAACCGCGAAGAAATGAGTACAAAACTATGATTGTAATATTCAGCGAATGGAATTTGTTTGAAACCAGATTATCGTCTACATGTCTCGTGTTGATAACGAACCTCCGGGTTTTACAATAGCAGGGGCAGTTCATAACGAATTCTATGTATTATTTCTTGTTAAATTCGAATGTAAGGTTGTAGCTACTTATTAAAAAACCTCGATACTTTTAAAACTAATTAATTTCTTGTATTTTACATTTATTCTAAAAGTCTTAAGCATTAATTTTTTATGAGAAACCTTCCATTCGCTAAAGTCTGTGCGTGGCTGTTCACAAATTATACCTCCATGTTATTGCAGCTGCCTTTTTAAAGATAAAATGACACTACTTTTCATCTCTTAAAGAAATATGTTCGTACTTTGTATTTTATCGTTTACTATTCTTGAATAATAATTTTCAATGGCTAGGAAATCGAAGTATTATTATCATGATGGCTGAATTTTAACACTGAATTTATTATCCAGGCCCCATATACTTAAATTCGCTTTTGATTCTGTTATCTGTTGTTTCCATTAGGAATGATTTAGTGTGAAGAACCACCGCTATGAGGTCAGGTTCGTGTTGCTCATATATCGAATCTCTCGTTTTGCTATCGCTGGATACGATCTCTCGAATTGTCTAGATGGAAGCGAGGCCTTCACTGCATGAGCCACCTATGTCACCGGTTCTCGAGCAACTCGCACATTCGTTGAATTCATGGACATGAAAACTGTTGTGGAGGTGGTACTCAGGTTTCAAATAACATATCAGATTATATAATAATTTTCCATCTTTCGGCGAAGCGAAAATATTTAATTTCTGATTTTATTTTGGATATGCAAATTTAAAGTTATTCGAAAACTGGTTCTCAGGCAAACAATTGCCATGGAATCTTTTCGCTGCGTCTCGCGTAATTTGAGTACGAGCTACTAATCTTTCTGTCGCCGACATATCCTCGTTTGGAGCTCTGTAACTGTAACTAGAAACTGAGGTGGTCCGTTTCAAGTCACACGGAAGTGCTTCAGTTCTGGACGCGTGAAACATTTAAGTTTTGATTTTAATATTAACAGGATAAGCGAATTAGAGTCATAAGATTGGAAGTAAACCAAATAAACTTGTAGGTCTCTTGGTTGCTAGGCGACTAATTTGTTTTATTTATAATTTCCTCAGTGACTGTTTGTATAGGGGAAAGTCAGAATAAGTCTGCAGTTTTATTATAGCGTTGTCCTTATTATTTTATTAAATTAACGCCTTAATAAGCACAAAACTCTATGCGGTGATACGACTGATATTAGATTAATATTGAATGTTAAGAAGCACAGTTTAAAATTTTAATAATTGCCTCTAATAATGTCAATAAACAAACCTATATACCTCATTAATTATTAATAATATTATCAACATTTACAGTTTTGTCGCAGCATAGGAAGTCAATACATAAGATCACAAATTACGTCACAAGGTGCATCTACATTATATTTCGAAGGAAGGGATTTCCCAGTGTTTACCACAGAATTTACAAATGCCGTGTTCACGTGCCTGGTGGACCAGGCATAATCATTTGCCCAGTAATAAGCAAGGAAATTTATATCCTCGAGTGAAGGGTTGAAATAGGCTTACCATAATGGGAACTAATTGAAAGCCAATTATAATGACGATCTTCCAGGGGGGTCTATCTGGCTCCAGCGCGTGCGCTGTGTTTCACAGAAGAAACAGTGATTGCCCAAATGCGTTAAATATCACTTAAGAAAACGTGGATTTTGTTTCGACATACCGCGTGACTTCTATGGGCAAATCTTCTGAGCTCTATGAGAAAGTAAACAGGTTCAGGAATTTATGATTTACTTAGTCTATAGTTCATATCTGTGTTGCCACTGCCCAGCTGGATATTAAGAAATTAATGAAACGTTTCTTGAAATTGATGGAAAATATAGTCATTTAAATGAATTCCACTGCTAGCGTTCGGATCTCTCTTCAGTAACGTCCTCACAGCATATCAGTTTGAAGACTGTGATAGAAAACAATTCATGTTATCTGTATGGGTAAGAATACTGAGAATGGCTTTGATGTTTAGATTTGTTATGTATATTGCAGCGTGTATAGCCGTTTCTAGGCAACGACTCAGTAAACCCATTCCCGCTTCAACTGTAACAATAACTGTTTTTTTTTACTTACTTGGGGTGGGACGAGACTGAGTCCACTTGCTACGTCGGCCACTATTGGCCTATTGTACCAGCCCCGAATGATAGATGATGAGTGTAAAGCAGTTGATGGAATGAGAATTGCCAGGGGAAACCGTAGTACTCGAAGAAAACATGCCCCAGTGCCATTTGTCCACCACAAATTCCATATGACTTGACCTGGGCTCGAAATCGGGCTTCCGCTTTGTGAAGCCCACGACTAACCGCCTGAGGTATGGCACGGCATTTTATAAATATGTTTAGGCCTTAGATAATAATTTTACGTAATTGCTGCAATGTATTGCTTTTCCTAGTTAATATAAACTTAACAAGGCTCTGAACATAGGCCAAGGAACCATGCAATATCGGAAACAGGGACTATCAGTTGAGAAAGGAAAAAGCTTTAGTAAGTTTAACAAGATTCAACAAGAGATGTGGCTAGTTCTAACAACCATTCACTTTAAAACATTTTTTTTCCTTCTCAAATTTCACGAAAGCCTAGAAATTGGATAGAATTTTGGAATAACAGACTTCATTCTTGACGTCAGAACTTAGGAACTGGTAAAATGGAAGTTAGGTTAGTTCTGAATACGGAGATTGTAACAAACTGACTCATGATCGTGTCTACGAACGAGCTTTAATGTTCGCGGTATCAGAACTGTGTTTTTTTTCTGTCGTGTTGAGTCAATGTAGGAATAGAAATAAATTAATAAACTTGTGCCCTTATTTTTACTGCGGAGTATTTGGACCCCGAGATTACGAATGAGATCAGAGCGGTTTCTTAAGTTGTATCAATACAGTTTATAAGCGAATAATAAATACAATCCAAATTTATGTTGCGTATTAAAGGTCTGTATTACACAGATCTGATGACGTTCAATGTAAGAGCGATGTATGTTGCACAACAGGGCGCCATATACAATTGAAAATACGCCTTTCTCATAAATATTGTGGTGCATAGACCCGCTTCTATACAGCGACTGCGACACAAACAACGAAACAGCATTTTCTGCTAGGAAACACTTTTTAATAAACAAGAATAGACGATCGCTGCTAGAGAAAGACTCGGTAAACACGTTCCTGCGGCCACGTATACTCATGCAACAGTAGAGGTACTGTTGGAAACGGTATCTTTAACGTGGTCCCTGCAAAAGGGTTATATGAAGGATAATTGGGGTAACAAAGTTACAACTTCTTTGCTACAACCGTCACAACACAAGTAATATCAAGATCAGTGTCTAGTTTGGACTCTGTTACATGTTTCGGCCATCATTAGGCAAATACATCGTTAATATATATACACCACTGAACCGTAGTACTAGTAAAATTGAATACAGTATTATTAATTATATAAAATACTTGACCTAAAATACAATAAATTAGATTATATAAAACAAAAGTTATAGTATAAAACAAGAATAAAATTATTCGATTGATGCTTTACATCATNCGAGTCAGTCATTGATTTTTGTGATTTTGTTGCGTTCCCATTGACAAATTGGAGTATTCTATATTTTGTGTATATATAAAAATGTATTGGAGGCTCGTGATGTAGATGTAGTAATATTAATGTCAATTATTTAGTCGATGTCTCATCTTACAAAGTATTGTCCGTTCTGTAGGGAATGTAAACAACGACCAACCAAGTTAGTTCTGTTCATGAACCTGTGAAAAATAGGCAGCTGAAGGGAGCCGCTCTGTGGTGAGTACTTGAACCCTGAAACAGAGGACTAGCCATTGTTAGAAGCCGTTACCGGACAATTACTAGTGAAGACACTGCGGTCTGTAAAAGACATAAGCATAATTTTATAAAATGTAGAAATAGCGATAGTGTTGTAGTTATTTGTAGTTATGACATGTAAGTGGTCAATAAATCCAATATGCAATCCAAAACCCCCTTTGTAGTAACGTGGCAATATAGAAGTATACTGTTCATATCCCTTATATAATATGCAGAACTCTTTGTCTAATTATGTCTTTGAATAAGTGTTGTTGTTTTCTTTGATGATATTTAATTTTCCTTGAGACACCTTTATTTATATTGTGGAATGTAGATATGTTGTTGGGCAACGACCGCGAAGCAAACAAAAATACAGCATCCATTACTGAGTAACGGCTTTGCAAATTATCATTTTTACCGTACCTATTAGCAAACAGAGGGACTGTGTGTTCTGTACCTAGGTGCTATGAGAAGGGTAAGGGTAAGAACGTGACCAAGGCAGCAGAGGACATTGTTGGGAACCGTAACCAGGCAACAACTGATGAAGACATCGCAGACTGATAAGACTTAGTACGTGCTTTTGTGAAGTGCAGAGTGTATGAATTAGCGATAGCGCTATTGTTACTTGTAGTTACGATCTGTAAGTGTTCAGTAAATGGAATTGCCAACCAAAACCTCGTCTGTAGACACACATACACGTGACAGTACTTTCTGTGACCTATATGCTGCTCCCGGAAAGTCATGTAACATGAACACGTCTCAAGCTCCTGTAGAAAATTGACATAAATTTTCGGTGCGTCCAAGCATCATGCCATGAAGAGATATGGAGGGAATTAAGGTAAAGCTCCAGCAATTAATCGCTGTACTAGACAGGGATGGACAATCTTCTTTAATGTCCGGCCTTTTCCCTCTCGACTAAAGAGCTCACTCTATCCATTGGACAGTAAATTTGGCTGGATTCCATAGCAAGTCTGGACGTGATCGCGATGAGATATATTTGCCCTATCAGGGTTTGAACCCAGATCGTTAAGACTATAGTCAGTCACTTGCTGACTTAGTTATCCTTAAGGTAGTAGACCATGTGTGGTGTTTTCTTTGTGTGCTCTCAAAGTGCTTTCTGTTGTGACAAGGCTATGTTATGAGAAATATGACAACTTGTGAAGAAAACAGTCTTCTGGGATGTGGCACCGTGTAGATGTGGTGTTAACCGACGTTTCGGAGGAAAGTATCGCCTCCTCCCTGAAGATGAGGGCGATACGTTCCTCCGAAACGTCGGCTAACACCACATCTACACGGTACCACATGCCAGAAGACTGCTTTCTTCATAGTCACCGCCGTGAAAACCTCAAATCTTATATGACAATAGCAGATAATCCTGTCTTGCATGAATATTCGTCAATATTTTGAGTGAACCTCTTGCGGTGTGTGTGTAATACTTACATCCTGGTCTTTAATTGCGCCAAATTTCATGCCATGACGGCTAGTCAGAGTAACATCTTAATGCTCTTTATGCTATAAATCAGACGAGCCACAAGAATTAACCTTTGTTCCCAAAGACAGATTGATTTGTATCTCAGTAGAAATACGTATCCTATCCACACAAACGTCTCCAGAACCAATAATTTCGATTTCAAGTTACGGCGCAAGGAAATTCTAACTGATGTATGGGATGCTATTAGAGGCTCCGGCAAACGAGCTTTTGCAGGGCTGGACTGCCGTCCGAGATCTCCCACGAATTCGCTTATGAAGATGTTTAGAATAATTTCATAGTTGTGAGTGTTCCAAGCCAAGTATGGTTGCTGCAATAGTGGTGACAGAAGTGAATGAAGCCGCTAGTTATCACAAAATCCTAATAGCACACAGATTATTCATACGTGCCAATATCTATGGAAATTAGGCTCAAAATATTGGTAAAGTCTGTGTTCCATCACGGAACTTTGCTGTTTCCGTTCACACAAGGACACAGCCACCATGTTTGCCACTTAATAGGTTTGTCTAGAGTCCCCGTAACGGCAAGATAATTTGATTGTATTGTGGTATGTAGACCCGCTGCTAAGTAACGACCACGAAATAAGCAGCCATACAACAGCCGTTGCTATGTAATGGCTCTGTAAACAAGACCTTTGTTAGATAATGGCCAAAAAGACGCACGCAACAGTAGAATTGTTGGAAACGGTGTTTTCTGTGCGGTCCGTGCCGAAGCAGGAAGAACAGGAAGAGAGTCTTGAGACGGCAGTTAGGAAAGTAGGAGTTAGCCGTGGAAAAATCGCCGGCCAGTAAGGACGTGAACACGGAAGCTGAGGAAGCTACGGCGTTGGAAGCCGTTACCAGGCGACAACCCTTGAAGACACAGCAGACTGATAACACTTAGCGCGTGCTGTAGTGAATTAGCGATAACACTATAGTTGCTTATAGTCACATTCTGTAAGTGTTCAGTAAATCCGATTATATCAGTCATACAACACGTGACAGTACTTGTAGTATGTGAAGAGCCGAATTTCCTCTAACTTTCATTGCAGTTAACCGCGAATTATGGAATTTCTTCAGAGCAGTGTTGTCATTTTGGTATGACACAAGAAGGACTGTCCATGCATCTGCATTGCTACGTAGGCTAATGTTAACAGCGTCTCCATTTAAGGGGCCCATACACGTACGAGTCTGACTCGGCTCGGTTTCCAATGAGCCAAACTCGTCCGTGTGTGGATGGCAAAGTTGGGAGTCAGCTCATGCATTTGTGGTGAAATTAATCCGAGCCCGGCTCCCGAGTCAAGCTCGCCGACAAGGACTTGCGAGCCAGACTCGTACGTGTATGGACCCCTTTAGAGTGACTGTGTATCAGCCATGGTGATGTAAAGGTGAAGTGGACACCATTCGCTTCTTGTGCCATGCCCCACAGTAAATGTATTTGGTGCATGTTATAGCATTTCGTGTGTTCCTTCTTCGAAGTCATGCAATCAACGCATAATAGAGTGGCCGTGTCTTTCCAGATGTCTGTCCTCATATTTCACTTCCGAAAACAATCAAGTAATATTTATACTGTTTAGAACTAGGGGGGTGCAATACAGTATGAATTGTCAAGGGAGTTTAATTTTTGTTCCCACTGATCACGTGTAACTTTCTTCTTTTCACTGGCTCTACAAACCTCTTGGGCCCTGGCCTCTGATTTTGTAGTTTCATGATCATTTTACAGGCGGTAGGACTTCTTGGACCAGTGATCAGCTCGTCGCAAGGCCTCTTAACTAAACACAGGACAACAGAAGTAGAATACACACACAAACTAAACATCCATGCCCTGAGTGTGATTCGAACCCACGTTCCCGGTTTCCGAGCGAGCGAAGACAGTACATGCCTTAGACCGCTCGGCTACTGTGACCGGCAGTGTATAAGAATAATATATAAGAATTCAGTTCGTACCTCAGAGGAAACAGATCCGAACCCACGATCCCGGTTTCCAAGCGAGCGAAGACAGTGCATGCCTTAGACCGCTCGGCTACCGTGTCCTGCCATGTAACCATTACGTTAATCTGAAGCCAGAATTAAATAATGTGAAATTCATGGACCAGTCGACTCATAAAAACTTGGTATATGCCATATAGCATAGTTCTCAGTAAGGCCTATATCTCTCAATTAGAACCGTATATTGAATATTTAAAGAAATGAAAGTGAAATATATTATTTAATATAATTTAATCAACATAGTCAAATTGAACCATACAATAACACTCTTGTACTCAATGCGCTATATATCGACTCTGAAAAAAGTCGTTATCATCAGGAGTATTATATTAGTCAGTTTGTAGAGTAATTTGAGGTTTTTACAAGACTGTATACTCGTCCTACAAGCTTATATTACAGTTAATGAAGAACAGGTAAGACACATGTACACACAAGTATACACTTTCTTGCTTAGAGTGACCGATATAGTGACCTTCCAGAATACTGACCTTTCCTCCCGAAACACTCTGTGTACATAGAGTTAAAGCGAAATATTATTCTTTTTTCAGGTGATCTCAGTGTTAGTGAAATTCAACTTACCATCTGAGATTTCCACGGTGAAGATTCAGTTTGCCGTGTCCTCAATTATGGTAAGTAAGTCCGAATGCTAAAGGCGAAGACAGTGTTTTCCTTCGAAACTTCGGTATTCCCCTGTAAGCTGTGTCACAGCCTAGAATGCCACAGCATAATGTCATTCTGTATCTTAAAACACGAAAAGACGAAGACTCGAAGTCCGACTTTACACAAACAAATTAAAAAATTTAGTTTCTATGACGTTTGTGCCAAATTATACGGAGGAACCAAAAGTCGCATTTGAGAGAGTAGCGTTCCTCTTTCATGTTTGGAAAATCCCGGACTCAAACCCCAGCCTGGAGACGATCTGTCCTCTCTGAGGTCATAGTCAAGGAGAAGTGTCATTGTGTGCACTGAACGCTATATAGGTGTCAGATCTGTTTTAATATAACAATGGAACAGAAAATCCAACAGCGGGTGTCGAACTCCGACCGTTAATCCCGAAAGTAAACTGTTTTCTGATTTGAGTTGTATCGGTTTGTGCAGTATTATTTCTTCTTCTTCTTCTTCTGTTCCTGTTGCTCCCATTTGTAGCATAGGCATCCGTGAAACTCTCCCTTTCCTTTCAGTTTCTTATCTTAGAGAGCCCGCAGGACTCCTTGGACGTCGGCTCAGCCCGTCGCAAGGCCGCTACAAAACGCAAACAGATGTCCATGTCCTGAGTGTGAATCGAACACACGAACCCAATGTTCGAGCAAGCGAACACAGTTTATGCCTTAGGCTGTTCGGTTACCTTCATAGAATTGTACAATATCATAATACAAGATCCATAAATCTTAGATTCAATCTTAAGTTTGGTGAAATCGTGAGATCTGCCGATCTATCCGGAAATGTAGTGTTGCTGATATGGTGAAAGTACACCCTACCCGCTACTCGGACACATTGCGGTCTGCCCAGCAGACACGGCGCCTCGAAACACGGTTTCTCTGCTTTTACATAATTCGTATTTCTGCTTTTTCAAATCACAGAAAAAAGCCCGCCTACACAAGTACACACATAAAAGTGATTGTTCAACACCTGGATGTTACGTCATTTCGTCAGCCTCAGGAAATTCCGAGGAATTTCAGGATTTTTTTAATGTAAGCGCAATAAATTTTCCAATCTCCTTTTATATATCGGTAGTTCTGACGGTATCATGGCAAAGCTCCTAACACGAATTTGAATAGAACCAGTTTCGATTCGCAATACAAAAACTGATGTCCTGAGTTGTCTTTCCATAGACTCATCAGGATGCTGTATTGAAATCTATCACCACTCCTTGCTCCCACCTATGTCCGCTTTAGTTGACCCACATTTCATTAAAACAATAATCGATAATTGACTTAAGCAGTTGATAAACAACGTAAAACAACCGAATTAAGAAACACCGCGCACACATCTTCACTACTGCTCTTAATTTTTATTTAACTTTCAGAAAAGATGGATAGAACAATATGGGGACTACGCGAAATATTTATGTGTGATCAGAGAATGATTTTAAGATGACACGTAAAATTTATGTGTTTACATTTTACGAACAGGGTTAAGCCTACTGTAACGCGTAAAAGCGCGTCCACATTACTCGTGCTCATGCTCGCCAGGCTTGTGCTCGACGGGAGACTCGTTTGGCTTTTACTTGTGCTCGTAAATCTTCGTCCACACTACTTCAGTTGCTCGCCAGGCTACGGCGCGTGAGGATCCGTATATTTACTCGTAGTGTGTATAGGCTGTAGTCGTATTTTAATTTATTGGCTATACTTTTTAAATTAAAAATTTTAAATTTGTTTGTCTCGTGACTTGTCATATCGTCCACATTACTCACGAGCATAGCGAGTCACACGAGCACGAGCACGAGTAATGTGGACGCTCCTTTAGAGTTCTGGAGGCATTTTTGGGGAAGTGTACGGACATTTCGAAGCGAATAATGTTGTGGAGCTTCGTAAAATCAGGTCCCAAATTCAGAAGTTGTTAATAGTCGTCAGTCATTCGGGATAACTGACACAGTTTAGACTCTTGGCGCTATCAAGGTATTTTGACCCACAATACACTGAAACCGGAATCGAACCCATTCGACTTTCTAATACTTAGTTGTCTGGAGTGGTAATCATATACAACAGGGACTCGAAACTAAAATTTTCCTCAGAATTTTTAATTTTATTATTATTTTTTTTTTTTGCAATTACCATATTTTATTCCATGTGTGGTATAATTATATATTACCTACTTACTTATGGAGGTTAGCCCTTCTGGAAGAGCCGCCAGTTCTGCAACTACTCAAGAATTTCCCAGCATTTTATGGAACCCTAAAGTTCATTACCATATTCACCTCCGCTGGTATCTATCGTCAACCAGATCAATCCAATTCATCCCATCCCATCCCATCTCTCTAAGATCCATTTTAATATTGTCCACCCACCTACGCTTTGGTCTTCCCAGTGGTCCTTTCCTTCTGGATTTCCCACCAATATCCTATATGCATTCCTATTCTCCCCAATTCCTGCTACATGCCTTGCCCACCTCATCCTTCTTGATTTGATCTTTCTAATTATACTTGGAGAAGAGTACAAGTTATGAAGCTCCTCATTATGCAGTTTTCTCCAACTTCCTGTCAATTCATCCCTCTTCAGTCCAAATATTCTCCTCAACACCCTGTTCTCAAACACCCTCATTCTATGTTCCTCCCTTAATATCAGAGACCAAGTTTCACACCCATACAGAACCACAGGCAAAATTATAGTTTTGTATATACTAATTTTTATGCTTTTGGACAACAGACAAGAAGAAAAAAGTTTCTGGACTAAACGGTAGCAAATATTACCCGAGTTCAATCTCCTCTTAACTTTCTCCTGAATCAGGTTTTGATTTGTTATCATCATTCCCAAATATCCGAACGCAGAATGTGACAGTAACTTTCAACCCCAAAATTAATTGGCGCATCCTCGGTGTAGACGGACATTCAGAAGATAAAACAGAGGCGTGAGAGCCCTAGACTTCGTCCGTTTTGGCAGGAACCCTGATGGAGCTGTTTTGGTGCTTGATTCCCTGATATACCCAACTGTCGGTCCGTTGCTTGTTTTTATATGAACATCTAAATTGTTTCTGCTCCCCTCGCGACTCAGAACAAAGCCAGACAAAAGAACCACGTAGAAGCGTAATCAATTAAGCAAAGGTTGCACTGATTTACGCATGTAAAATCCTTTCACTCGTGGGAGGAAAAAAATTAATTAAGATTTAATTTTAGAGTTGATCCGTGTGAACGTCAGGTGTGTCAGATCAACGCCAAGTTGTTTTATTGTATCTCTGTGCGATGGATCATTGTTGGTAGAATAAAGTATGGGGGCTATTTCCTGATGATGTCGTGTGTTTTTATAATTTAGAAAATAGATAGGCCCTCTCTCATGAATGTTAACTTTGGTAGACTCTGCAGTCCTGAAATTGGGTACATATATATTTGTGGGTTTTCACTATTTAATAATTCTTTTATATAGGTACAGAAAACCGAGATTAGCGGCCGTGAAAATTCGTTGCTTTGACACGCGACACTCTTATCCGCTAAAGTTGGCACTAACTTCGCCGACAAGCGGCTGTCGCTCGGTCGGTATAGTTCGCTTGCGGACTAAAACCACGAAGTTTGTTTTGTTTTGTATATGGCTAGCACATAAAGTCATGAAGTTAAGGTAAAAAAAAAGAATAGAGTAAAGCTATCTCTGTAACTCCCCATGGAGGTCAATAGGGTTGTGAGACGTCGAGGCTCCCACATTTTCAAGATAGTCGGCTCATCACGGTCTATCAAAATACCTGTAATAGTCTCTAAGATAAAGAATGTTGTAAGACCCACGTCCGTAATGCCAATTTTGTTGTATTAATGTACGGTTTTCTGAAGAAACACAAACCACGTATTCCTGAAAATTTGTAAACATGTATTTATGGAGTACAAGCGTTTTTTAGAAGTAATAAACATGTAAACATATTTCTTACGAGTTTTCTTCTCAAAAAGTATTTTATTAATTTCCAATATAAAAATAGTCCTTAACCTCATGACTGGCGTGCTTCGCTTTAGATTAACTCGTTGAGGTACTATGCTAAAAGCTGGAAGGTTGAGGGTTCGAGTCCCGATGAGGTGGATTCTTTTTCCAGTTAACCTAATCCATCCAGCCGCACTATGAACCTGAGGTCGACTCAGCCTCTAACAGAAATGAGCACCAGAAATCTTCCTGGAGGGTAAAGGGCGGCTGGCGCGTAAGGCTGACAACATTACCGCCATCTGTGAGCCGATTGTCTAGATAATGTGGGAACCTCGACGTCTCACAGCCCTATGGGCCTACACGGCCTGTTACAGGGATAGCTTTACTTTTCTTTACCTTTTTACGTGTGACTGCTTGATGATACTTGGAAGGTAATTTGATATTCTCAACACGATGATTATGAAACTTATGTTTGTAGTAACGTTTCGGAAGAATCTATTGCTTGTATCATCAGGTTAGAAGACAGTCTTGTACCCTAAGAATTGAGACTGCTGGTTGGTACATATCTGTCACAATACTCGGGACCACGCCCCAGAATAACTTAATGTTGACTTATGTCACTTATGCGTTGCAATTTTGAATTGTCTATGGCGCGAAGTGTTTATAATGCACAGTAGCCAGTCAGCTACCCCTGTCGACACGCTTCCAGAACATCAGGACCATTTCTTGCTCATAACATCGCCATCCTATCTCATTACTGCGTTTGATGAGTTCTTTTCGGAGCCCAATGATAGGTTACCTGTGTCTTCTTGCCGCGGTGGTCGTCCCCCGCCCCCGCCACCGCCCCCAACCCCAGAGGTGAAGGGTCCGCTTCCAGGTAGGTCGGTTGGGGCAATCCGCTTGGCGGCAAGTGTTAGAAATGGTACAGTCTGGAGTACAAGAGCTGCAACCTTTACAGTTTCTTGTTTCACAGTACATAAGAGAATAGGTAATTTGCTGATCAAATCAATCAACTACTTAACTGAACGTCTGATTAATTACCGGTATAAAAACTCACTGATAGAAGTAATTAATTAGCTACATTGCTATATGAATATTGTGTCATGACGCCTGAAAACCTAAATAGTGGATCCAGAGTAGACGTTCATTATTAGGCAAAGACTCGGTGAACGTGTTCCCGCGGCATCGAATGAGCAAGCGACAATCGAAGTATTGTTGGGCTATAACGATGGAAGAGGTGTTTTCTGTTGGGTCCGCCCCGATACTACATAACGAGAATCCCACGCCAGCTGATAGAATAGATGAGAGTTTGTTTAAGACGGCAGTCGAAGAAGATTGAGAAAAGAAGGAAACTGTGAGTTAGTTGAGTGAAACGAAGACTTTCTTGTGTGCTGCAGTTACAGTGAGACTGGTATAAGTACTGTGTTTGAAATCCGTTGCCAGGATACGACTAGTGAAGTCTGAGGATACTAATATGTATGTAATGATGAACTGTAAAGTGTGTAGATCGCCGGTCACGGTAGCCGAGCGGTCTAAGGCGTGCACTGTCTTCGCTCGCTCGGAAGCCGGGATCGTGGGTTCGAATCCCACTCAGGGCATGGATGTTTGTGTGCATTTTTCTGTGTTTGTCTACAGGTAGAGGCCTTGCGACGAGCTGATCACTCGCCCAAGGAGTCCTACCGAATGTGTAAGATCTAGTAAACCGAAGTGAATCGAAGAGTAGGAGGTAGGCCTAGGCTCAAATTGGGGCTGTAGTGCCACAGGGAAAGAAAAGTGTGTAGATCAGCGATAACGCTGTAATTGTAGTTCTGTGTGGGTTGTGCAAGCGGTCAATAAACCCAATCATCCAATCCAAACCCCGTCTAATAGTCACACCCCTAATACACTTAACAAAATATATTACCGTATTCACTAGAGCCCGTTTTGCAATTCCTGTGCAACGTTTTATAATTTACTGGATTTTTTGTTAATAAATTGGTCACCAAGCACCCTGAGAAACTAGCTTCAGCACCCCTTGTCCGCTGTCCGAAACTGCTTATTCTGTATATCTGTAGCCACATTTTTATCGTGAAGCAGTTTCCTCCATCCGCAACCTGAGGAAGGTTCATGCATTGGAGACAACTACCTGGCTTACATCTGAACACTGAATGCTACAGAACTAAGTTACTCAGAAACCTTTAGAATTAGCATAATTTCTCTTTGAGTACGTACTTTGTTTATTGCTAGTGGGGTGGGACTAAGTCCCTTGTACTGCGGCCACTTCTGGCCTATTGTACTAGCCTCAGATGATATGTGAGGGTGATTGTGGAGCAATTGGTGGAATGAAGACTGGCAGTGGAAACCGAAGTACTCGGAGAAAACTTGCCCCAGCGCCACTTTGTCCACCACAAATCCCACTTGATCAGACCCGGGATCGAACCCTGGCTGCCGCGGTGGGAAGCCAGCGACTAACCGCGTGAGCTATGGCGCGGCCTCTTTGAGTAAGTAACTAAACCGACTAATTATCTTAGCTCTTTATGCTACGGCCAGAGCGTGAAGCTGAACATTCACGTCCATTAATCGCCGATATATTAAATTTAGTGATGATAAAATAGCGATTAAGCACTGGATCAAGTTTAACCGAACTTCAGCATCTACCGTTGCTTGAGTGGTTAATATCTGAACTTATTTGTAGACTCACTGACAAATTAAACCAATTAGTTAATTTAAACAACTGACTCTATGCATATACCCTCGCGGTCTGAACCATCACATTTCTTCCCGTTTTTGAGTCTGGGATGAGGTATTCATATCCAACTCTAGCCATGGATGTATTTCCGGTGTTTGTTTTATGTGCGAGCCGCGGACTAGGACGGACCCGTCCGGGCGTTACCAACTTTATTTTAAGTTAATATTTACAAGTTAATTCTAAATGGGGAGTGTCTGCAGGTCTTAATCCGTCAAGAAGAAGAATAAGACTCCATATATGTATGCAGAGAAACAGCCATTGCAAGGTAACGTCTTTGTAACGTGCAACAATATAGTAACTGCTGGGAGCCGTGTTTTTGGTGTGGTCCATGCCGAGGCTCTATAACGAGGACCAGCTGATACTACGGGAGATACCGGTGTTGAGGCGGGTTCGAATACCTCCACCGTGACCCTTCGAGTCTTAGGAGGCGACGAAAAGTAAAGTCTCAAATCTGAAAGAGTAAAATATGGTCGTGAGTCCCAAGGGACTTCAACCCGAGAAAGACTGCGCTGCCAAGGCCAACAGCATATACAAAAGAGAGACCCGTCCTCTCCTTAGAGAGGGCGCTCCACAGAAACAAGACCTTAACTGTCAAACAGTAAGAAATATCTGGTCATGAGCCCCAGATGTGGCTCGACGCCAAGACTTACTGCCTGACCGTCAGTCGTATTGACTTTGACTTTGTCTTACGGGAGAGTCTCGGAATGGCAGTTAGGAGGTTTGTGTGAGATAGCCGCCAGCCTGCGAGGACGTGAGCCCGGAAGCAGAGGAATGTCCACTGTTGGAAAATGTTATTAAGCAGCGCAGTGAAGTCCGTGACTGAGAACATGTAAAGAGTAGTCACAAATTGTGTAGTATTGTGTCCAACATTTCCGAGTACCAATCCAAACCTCGTCACTATTCACACTTATCACGTGACAAGTTGATTGAGAAGCCTGAAGACAAGAGGTTACGCGGGAGGATAACACTAATATGGATTACTGAGGTACTGGTCCCAGGATGATAGAGTGTGGACTGGTTTTATCTGGTTCAGGACAAGATGCAAAGGAAGGATTTGTGTATACGTTAATGAAGTTCGGAGTTCCTTAAAAGTAGGGAATTTCTTGAGCCACTAAGGGTCTATCAGGTCTTAAAATTGTCTCTTTTCTTGGTAAGGGAGCCTTCCCTGATTAGCTGATGTGTATTCATCTTTTGAGGAAGTGTTCGTATCGTCACCTCAAGAGACCAGACTGAGATGCAATGACCACTGTCATCATCATCAGCAGCAGCAGCAGAATTACAAGATTAGTTTCATNAAATTGTCTCTTTTCTTGGTAAGGGAGCCTTCCCTGATTAGCTGATATTTATTCATCTTTTGAGGAAGTGTTCGTGTCGTCACCTCAAGAGACCAGACTGAGATGCAATGACCACTGTTATCATCATCATCATCATCATCAGCAGCAGCAGCAGCAGCAGAATTATCTACCTTACAGATGTGCAGGAACCTGCCTGCAATTTGCCACCAGGATATTAAATGGACATTAACGGATAGCTTCACACTCCAGTCACCTTTATCTCAGATCAAACATACCTCGTATTGTCACAAAGTCAGATGCTGCTTGGTGTCCCAGGGCCGTGCTGAATGCAGATGAATACAACAAACTTAGTGGTTTTAGTCTGCAAACGAACTATACCGACCGAGCGACAGCCGCTTGTCGGCGAAGTTAGTGCGAACTTTAGCGGATAGAGGGTGTCTCGTGGTCAGTGCAACGGATCCCCACGGCCGTTAATCTCGGTTTTCTAAACCGGAGCCGCTATTTTCTTGACATAACTCCTCAATTATGCTCACGAGTCTGAGTGGACCCCGTTCCAGACGCCCTACTTATCAGACTATCTGGAAGCGCCGGGAATAGAACCCGGACCTCTGGATCTGTAAGCAGGAACTCTAACCACTAGACCACAGAGGCGGTCATGTAGAACAGAGAGAAACGAATAACGAAGAGCCTCAATGGCTCAATGGGAGCTTGTCAGTGATCACAAAATATGATGTGCGGTGCAGATTTGATTAAAATTACTCAGGATAAGACCCGGCGACAGAGACTCTTATGAACATAATGAAATTACCCGGTGTAGCAACTGGCTACGGGTTGGATCACCGAGGAATCGTAGTTAAGGGTCAAGAAATGGGTCCACCCAACCTCCTATCCATCGGTACTAGGGGCTCTTTCCCCGGTGGTAAACCGGCAGTGGTCATCTCCATCTATTGCCTAGGTCAAGAAAGCGTGGATCTATAAAGCCACTCCCCCTACGCCTTCATGGCTTAGTGCTTAATTACTTAAGTAGAGGGACAATTTTACTTTACCTTTAGATTCTAAAGGGTTCTGACGATTGTGGAACACACACAGAACTACTGGGGTTTTTTGGACTTTTTCTATCGTCCGGAATTCTAGGTATTTTTTACCTAGAATTCTGGACGATGTAAAAAGTCTCAAAACTCAGCAATTCATTATTATTATTATTATACTGTTGTCACTAATGTTGTTACCCTCGGCACCCCAGCTGATGCAAAATGACGCTCAGTGTCTGTACCACTTGAAGGAGTGTGAAATAGCCTCACCCCTAGCTTACAGCCACACGCCATGATTTCGTTGTTTGTTTGGAAACGCCTTCCGTCTTGGTCTGAGTACCGTGAGATGAGATCCGGCTGTGTGGCCACTGGCCACTGGCCACAATGCTCCACAATTTTAATGCGTGATCTCCACATAACTTGGCCTGTACAATTCGGTTCGCCATATGTTTTCTACTTTCCACGTAACTGAATATTAAAGTTATGTTATCCGTTGTGTGTTCCCAACTTTTGTATTTCTGTTAACATGCATCATCATATTCCGTGACCCAAGTTTAATCGCCTTCAACCCCCCTCTCTTCTGCTGAAATGTCCGGGAAAAAGAATATTTTTTTTTTGTGATGAAGTTGAGAGAATATACCGTATTTACGCATGTATAGGCCGCGTGCGTGTATAATTTTCAGACAAATTATAGAAAAAATAATTTTCTTGGAATATTATTTCAGGAGTAGAACACCCTGTATTACTAATTATGAATATATATTTTTTTTTAATGAAATGTGATTTCGAATATTTCGAATATAAGCCGCACCCCAGTTTTCCTCTTGAATTTTTGGCAAAAAATGTGCGGCCTATACATGGCGTAAATATTTAGTGATTATGGGAAGATATGTCAACAAATTCGATTTCTTAACAGGAAAGAAAAACCGTAGTTATTATTAATACTGTCACGCGTATGTGTGACTGTAGACGGGGTTTGTTTTGGATATTAGATTTGTTGATCATTTACAGGTCGTAACTACAAATAACTGTATCACTATCGCTATTTCCACACTTTACAAATCACTACACACTAAGTCTTCGTCAGCCTGCTACTAGACATTTCCTGATAACGGCTTCTAACAATGGCTGTTCCTCTGCAATGTCTTCACTAGACGTTTCCTGGTAAGGATATTAACAATGGCTGTTCTTCTGTTTCCGTGTTCATGTCCCGTACAGTACTCACTGCCAAGGAATAACTTAAGTTGGTTACCCCAATTCTCATCTTTATGACTCCTCGGCACGGACCGCGTTGATAACACACCGTTTTATCCGTTGTATGCGTAACCTTTGCCGCGGGGATATATTTACCGAGCCTTTGCGCAGAAAGGGTTCTGAGATAAACGCCAATCTCACGATCGTTGCTTAGCAACGGCTATACGCTGCAATACTCTGTAACAAACCACTGATAAAACAGGTTGATATAAAAATGCGATGTTTGTGATTTTTCCATACGTCATCTGATGCAGATATTAATTTATGGAGCTAAAATAAATATATACATTTTTTGTTTCTTAAATTTATGACATTTTGAAAATATTCCAAATCGTACACCTTACACATAACTATAGCGATTTCTGTAGGTATGAAATTGCACTCTACTGTTCTGAAGAAGATAAAATACAGGTATATTTTTTAAAGGAAACTGCTGGGCTCGGTTGGTGTACTTGGCTTGCGGACTACAGGCCACGGAGTTATACTTGTATGTATTGAAACTACGGGTTCTACTAAGACCATGTTAGAATTGCTGTTAATATTCTTTTCTCATACTCGAAAGGCGTGACAGAATTCTCAGGTATCTTCACGTTCACAAATAAATTCGTTATAAATATAAACGAAAACATGTGCAGCTTTGCCGAAATCTTAATTGTATTTCCATGTGTTGGAAGCGAAACAAATATAGTGAATTATGTTATGATTTATAATAGCCAATAAAGAGTAGGCGGCCTGGGAGTTGCAAAGCTGATACGAGTATGATATCGAGGAACGTATACAGGCTCTGTGGTTCGGAACCGTACGCATATATAGAATAAAACTTTGATGCAACCAAGAGCGACATATCAGCCTTACCAATAGAAATTCCGCTTAAGTTTCGTTTATAAGAAAATACATAATGTAATATGTTATGGAACAGTTCGGAATAGAGGGCATACGGTAGCGTAGTTGGTTGAGGCACTATGCTACAAGCCGGAAGGTCGCGGGTTCAAGTCCCGATGAGGTGAACTTTTTTTTCAATTGACCTAATCCTTCCTGGCCCTGGGGTCGACTCAGCTTCTAACAGAAATGAGTACCAGGAATTTTCCTGTGGAGTAAAGTGCGGCCGGCGCGTAAGGCTCACAACCTCACCGCCATCTGTGAGCCGATTGTCTAGATAATGAGAGAGCATCGACGTCTCACAGCCCTATGGGCCTCCACGGCCTGTTACAGGGATAGCTTTTACTTACGGCTCGAAATAGTGGTAACACCCTTAGATACGTATCCGGGAAGTTCTTGGTTAAAATCTCGGATGGGCCATCGTCTATCTTGACTGAAATTTTTGTGAGTTTCCTCAGCTCCTGCAGGAATATACGATACCTCAATTAGGACACTAGTTCTTTCTTCCAAACGCTTTTCCAGTTCATTATTCATAAATTATTCTGTAAACAGCGGCCGTTGCTAGGTAAAGCCCGTAATATACTCATAAGAGCACGCAACAATAGAAGAACGGTGTTGTCTGTCGTCTTCGCTGAGGACGTTTCTGGGCAGAGGATCGGTAAACACGTTCCCACAGCAACAGACACAAACGCAACAATAGAAGAACGGTGTTGTCTGTCGTCTTCGCTGAGGACGTTTCTGGGCAGAGGATCGGTAAACACGTTCCCACAGCAACAGACACAAACGCAACAATAGAAGAACGGTGTTGTCTGTCGTCTTCGCTGAGGACGTTTCTGGGCAGAGGCTCGGTAAACACGCTCCCGCGGCAACAGACACGAACGCAACAATAGAAGACTGATGTTTTCTATGTGTTCGGTGCTGCGGGAGTTGACGTATAGATCCATATTTTCTTGACCTCTGTACTAGTTAGAAGTGAGTGGTTAGCTTCACGCCCCGGCTGCTTTCCCTCCTGGAAAGAGCCCTTGGTAACCATTGTATAGGAAGTTGGGTGGACCTCAGAGCCGGTCTGCATGATATGGAGAAGTGAAAATTCTTATCCTTACCGGGACTCGAACTCCAACCCCTTGGTCGTCCAGTCCATAACCAGTCGCTATACCGACTCCGCTATTCCGGCTCGTAGTTGAAAGAAGTATAATTAATTAGACGGGACTTGAACACGAGACTTCATCCGGGTTTCGAATATTTATGTTTAAAATTTTTAAGAGGCCTTAATATTACAGCTATGCTTTTCGATTAATGTTAGTTTTCTGGCTGAGTTTTATCTTTCGAAAGGGACACGGAATAATCTCAAAGCCTCGACTGTGCTTCGCGAATTTTTCCTTGAATTTTCTGAATTTCTGCAGGTTACACGTTAAATATACCTGGCCTACTTCCTGTCACGTCCCTGTGACTTCTTCCTTCAAAGTCATTTCGCCTTTTCGCTTGATAGAGTGTCATAACATAATCGAAGAGACAAATCATAATGCTGTTTGGTTTGAACTTGTACTTAGAGCTGTGTTGTTCTCACAGAGTCGTACGTTTTTCATTGCTTTGAAGATATCTCCTGTTCTAGGACTCTTGGAGGAAATAGGGATCTTGATTTATGGTCTTCGAAATGTACAAGGTGTTATAATAGCCATATTACTATGGCGTTTACTTGGTCATCATGCGCTCGTTTATAGCACGGACTGACTTGCTGCTTACACTGTTTCGACTCACATCGGAACACAGAAAAAAAAAATAATTTATAGATCAGGAATTTTGGTACCCAAAAGAAATATGGCTCTCATTTTGACTGGGTGAAAACTCCACTAATGAGAGAATCATTGTAGAAGATTGACCCATAGATGGGTGGATGTAATATCCTACTAGCATTTTTTGACGAATGTGGTACGTGGGTCTTTTCCTGTGACGATATATAGTCTAATGACTGTCAAGAGTCACTAGATGGACTTAATAGTGTTCAGATATCGCATGAGAATATTCGGGCCGAAGAGAAATGAAGTGACAGGAGGTTGGAGAAAACTGCATAATGAGGAGCTTTATAACTTGTACTCTTCTCCGAGTATAATTAGATTGAACAAATCAAGGAGGATGACGTAGGCAGGGCAGGTAGCACGAATGGGGGAGACGAGGAATGTGTATGGGATATTGATAGGAAAGTCAGAAGGAAAGTGAGCACTGGGAAGACAAAGGCATAGGTGAGTGGATAATATTAAATGGATCTTAGAGAGATAGAATGGGATGGTATGGATTGGATTGATCTGGCTCAGGATAGGGACCAGTGGACGGCTAGGGTTCCATAAAATGCTGGGAAAATCTTGAGTAGCTGCACAACTGACGGCTCCTCAAGAAAGGCTCAGGTCTATGAGTAAGTAAGTAATATCATATATGCGTATACAGTCCGGTCGGTACATAACAAATTTGAGGAATTTAAATTTCGAAGCGTGACTTAAAAATTACACAGATACTCGGAATTTGAGAGAGTATTTGAAACGACATAATGAACTGAAAGTGAAGATGTGCAGGGCGCTGAAGTTGCAGGAGGCAATAGAATGATGTATATTGGTCACTCTCTCAAACACAATCCCGAGATAATGCCTTCCAATGAGCCACAGGCGCCTTTTAAGAATGCCTAACACATGTTATTGTGGCATATAGACCCGTTGTTATGCAACAGTCGAGAAAAAAAACGAGACCATGCCCGTTGCTAGACAGCGGCCCGAAAGAAACAATGGAAGTACTGTTGGTAGCGTTTTCTGTGTGATCCGTTCCGAGGCTACATCACGCGACGGACCGATTTCAGTTAGTAAGTGCCGTGCAGTTGAGTACAGTGAAACGAATTGAGTTGGTCAGCAGTCACAGAACTGCAGCAATTCAGTCATTGTGAGGTGTTACTGTGGGATTAGTTTTGCTGATCACACGACACACTCTATCCGCTGCAGTTGGTACTATCTTCGACGACAAGCGGCGGTCGCTTAGTCGGTATAGTTCGCTTGTGGACTAAAGCCACGGAGTTAATGTCGTTGATTCAGGGTTCAATCTTAAAAAAAATGTTGTACAGGGTAGTTTATATTGAAATTACTACTTGACACTTTATGGTTCGCGGACCTTTGTTTGAAAACAGCTGCTCTACAAGTTCATTAGAATATGAAGCTGTTTTTTTTATTGTCCCTATGGTAAGAGCGAAATGATTTTATCCGGTTCTCTGTAACAAATATATATCGTGTTTAT
The DNA here is from genome assembly GCF_002891405.2 of Cryptotermes secundus. Classification (NCBI taxonomy): domain Eukaryota; kingdom Metazoa; phylum Arthropoda; class Insecta; order Blattodea; family Kalotermitidae; genus Cryptotermes; species Cryptotermes secundus. The sequence goes on along the minus strand of NW_019743001.1, from coordinate 559,569 downwards.
TTACGAAATTAACGATATGTAATTTGTGTTTAGCAGTGCCTATTACTTTAATAACAGATTGCCTATGTAATTCTGCCCGCATAAAGAGTTGGAAGATGAAACTGATTTGAGAACATTCCAAGTTCGAACTCGTTCCACTTGAATCGTGACCCAAGTTAAAGTGTTAAGATCCGTGGATCTTTGCTTACACCCTGTCTCCCCTCCCCACAGGATAATATGAAGGCAATTATTCAGATAAATATTTTGATTCCATCCTCCTGTTGCTAGTATATTTATGCTACGAAAGCTGCAACTCTCAGGCAAATGATTCTACAGAACTCATTACTCACACACATATACAGTACGTCCCTTAGAAATATCAACAGTTTGTGTGGTTGTTACTTCCAAGTACAGTCGAACACATAAAGTTAGGCACTTCTTTAAGTAGACCGTCTGTATTCGTGGAATTTTAATGAATCTCTTCTCATAAATGGATAAATTCTTATGGTGTGATCACTTGCATAGCTTTCGGCTCGTGTGGTACACACCTCTTCGTGACTCATATACTGCGCATGTGGCATGCCTTATTAATGAGAAGAACAAAAACAAACTCCGTAGTCTGAGTCCGCAAGCGAACTCTACCGACCGAGCAACCGCCGCGACGGAAAGGGAAGTCACAAATCAGAGAGTAAAATATGATCGCGAGTTCCAAGGTGCTCGGACCCAAGGAAGACTGCACTGGCAAGGGCCAGCAGCATATACGAAAGACAGATCCGTCCTCTCGTCAGAGAGAGGGCCCCACAAAAACAAGACTGTACCTGTCAAAGAGTAATAAATATATGGTCATGAGCCCCAGATGGGGTTCTGCACAAGGACATATTGACTGGCTGACCGTCAGTCGCTATGTGACTTTGTCTGACTTTGAGAGTTTAAGTTGTGAGTAGTGAGAAGTTGATTTTTGTGGCCGAACACAGTTCGGCAACCCAGAGGAAGGAGAAGATCGCTTTTGGAAGCCGCTACCAAGCAACTACAGTGAAGCCCATGACTGAGAACACTAGCCTGTGTATGACATCCTTCTAGCGCCGAGATGTAAAATACTTGGGGCTTCGGCTACAATCACTGCAGCGTTTCCGTGGCTTAATGGTTAATACAGACAATTTTGACTTGATATCTTACCGATGAAATAAATGTGGAAAAAACAAAAGTAATGAAAATTTCGAGACAACCAACCCCAGTCACAATAAAGATAGACCAAAAACAACTGGAGAATGTGAATTGTTTTAAATATTTGGGTAGCTTTTTAACAGATGATGGAAGGTGTACTAGTGAAATTAAATCAAGGATTGCCATGGCAAAAGCTGCATTTAGCAAGAAGAAGAATCTTTTTACCAGCAAATTGGACTTAAATTTGAGAAAGAAACCAGTAAAATGCTACATTTGGAGCATAGCCCTGTATGGGGCTGAAACATGGATACTTAGGGCAGTAGATCAGAAACACCTAGAAAGCTTAGAAATGTAGAGTTGGAGAAGGATGGAGAAGATCAGTTTGACCGATTATGTGAGAAATGAAGAAGTGTTATTTAGAGTCAGTGAGCAGAGGAATATCCTGCACGAAATAAGAAAACGGAAGGCTAATTGGATTGGTCATATCTTACGCGGTAACTGCCTTCTAAAAGAAGTTATTGAAGGAAAGATAGAGGGGCGGATAGAAGTGACAAGAAGACGAGGAAGAAGACGTAAGAAGATGCTGGATGACCTTGGGGACAGAAGAGGATACTGTCATTTGAAGGAGAAAGCTCTAGATCGCATTAAGTGGAGGAACTGTTTTGGAAGAGACTGTGGACCTGTCGTCTTGACAGATTACTGATGATGATGATCTTACCGATAGACATATTTCAATGGAAGTACTACGCCGCCCGTTCTTGGCCACTTTTCTTATTTATCTTCATATCCTTAACTTATTCGCTGTCATTTCCTTTATCACGTCTTCATCATTTCTTAGTCATTTATATTCCTTTTCTTTCGTTACTTTTTTTTCCATATCCTTCATTACTTTGTCTGCATCCGTTAAGCATATTGGTGCAGTGCAGTGCAGTTTATCTGGAGAAACGGAAGAGTGAGGACAGAGGGGGTGTTTATTATGAGCTGTTCTCTTTTTATCGGCTTATATTAACGAATAATATGTCTAATGATATTTGTTATATGCTGTATTATATTTCAGTTATTCATATTTTCTTTTTGTCGAATTTCTCCCTTATCTACAAGTTTTTCTCAGTTTGCTGCTTGTCATGTTTTTATGAGTTTTATTTTCCCTTTGTTAAACTCTCATTTCTTGCGATATATACAAAATATAATCTGATTATGCTACTTAACGTTGTAATATAACTGAAAGTGCCCCAACGGAAGAATTAACATGATTTAAATTCACTCGCTGACGTCACAGCTCGGAAGTGGGCCTATCAGGTGGTGTTTGTCTAGTCCTTTTCACAGCGAAACGTAAATGAATGTTCATGCTTCCAAGAAACCACACTCAATCTCCGTTGCAAATGACATTTATGAAATAACCATAGAAGGGTCTGGGATGCAGATGGTCTGTGTGTGAAATTGCTAGATATTTTATGGTGAGTGAGTAAGTAAGTGAAACCTGAGCAGATGAGTCCATTTCCAAGTCCAAAACTCTGTTCTTTTTAATGATGCATCTCGTCAAGTCCTAGGTTTCAGAAGTGGTGAATTGTCGCCAGAAATAAAAGTCATGTCTTAAGGCTGCTTGTATTTGTGAAGGGATACTTAGCGTTATAATCATTTCGCTGACTTGAAAAGGAAAAATTGGATGCATGTTCTCTTGACTTACTCTTTAGCTCAAGCGGTTAGTCGCTGGCTTCCCACCGCGGCGGCCTGGGTTCGATCCCGGGTCTGGCCAAGTGGGATTTGTGGTGGACAAGTTGGCGCTGGGGCAGGTTTTCTCCGAGTACTTCGGTTTCCCCTGCCAATCTTCATTCCACCAATTGCTCCCTCACCTGTCATCTGGGGCTGGTAAAATAGACCAGAAGTGGCCGCAGTACAAGGGACTTAGTTCCACCCCACTAGCAATAAAAGAAAATAGCATGGAGGAGACATGTTTCTTGAAAAAAATGGTTCACTTTCACCGTGCTATACGGCTTTATATCACAGTAAACAGACATTTTAATAACATAAGTATATTGTCTGGTAAATATCATACTTTTTCGAGTTATTCACTTGAATCTAAGGCAGCTGGAAAAGTATAGTTAAGTATCAAAATCTTCTTCATCCTCTCTATTTCTCTGTAAATCTTATTTCTGCTAGATTATAAGAAATATTTGCAGTTGGGTCAAGAAAAGCTCAAGAAAAGCCCTAATTAGAATATGAGGCATGGCCATATGATCTGAGTCACTTCGAATACAAGCGGCCTCATCGCATGGTACACACTCCGTTAACAATATCTGGGATGACAGGCGAAGTTCGATAAAAATATTGTCATTTAGAGCCGTTGCTAGGCAACGACGTCGAAATAAGCAACAATTCCACGGCAGCAGTTACAGTGCAACAGAGGAGCAGTGTTTGCTACGACGTCCGTGCTGAAATATTATAAGCAAGACGAGTTAGTGGAGAGGGTTTCATAAGCGAAAACCCAATCGTGTCGCCAGAGAGGATGTTACATAAGAATTATAACTTCAAGGATACAGTTGAAAATAAAAAATGAAAACTCTGGTCGTGACCGTCTTGGGGCTTGGCACCAAGACTAACTGATTGGAGTTGCACCACCGGCGTAAAGTAACTCTAACTCTGAGTTAGTCATTCGAGACCGAGTCTTCAGGCAGTCAGTCGGTTGGTGAGTTAGTGAGTTAGTTAGATAACCGCTGGACTTCTGATGTAGCTAGTAGCTCAGGCCGTGGACAGATCGGGTACCCAGATGAAATGGAGGATCCGCCTTTGGTAGCCGCTACGAAGCAACGGTTAATGACTGTAATATACTGAGAAGACCTAGTGTGTGTGTTCAGCTTCTCTCCCTTCTGCTTTATTCGCTGTAGCGACTGAACGGGACCGTGGATTGGCTCCAGAGTCGGCCCGGACCGTGTGGAGAAGAGAAAAATTTCTTGCAGCTGCCGGGAATTTAACCCCGGTTGTCCAGGCCGTAGCCCGTGTTAATACCTGGGCTCCAACGTAATATATATATATATATATGAAAGTAAAGAGCTGTCCCTGTAACATGCTATGGAGGCCCATAGGGTTGTGAGACGTTGAGGTTCCCACATTTTCTAGACAGTCGGCTCACAGATGGCGGTGAGGTTGTCAGCCTTACACGCCGGCCGCTCTTTACCCCCCAAAATATTCCAAGAATATTCCTGGTACTCATTTCTGTTAGAGGCTGAGTCGACCCCAGGCCCGTAGTGCGGCTGGAAGGATTAGGTCAATTGAAAATTCCAATGACCACTCCGGGAATCGAACCCGCCACCGAATGCCCCCCGATACTTATTATTCGCAGCTGAAATATAACTTCCTCGAGTTTCTCAGGAACGGTTAATGATACAAGACACAAGATGAATGACGTAGAGAGCTGTTTAGAACCTCAAACTCTTATTATAAGTATATTTTGATGTGGTTAGTGTTTAAGGAAAGATAAGTGCAGCTACTTCCTGACTGTGCATTGTGATACCTCAGTTGTTTTCATCGGAACTGAAACAATAGATTCTTGTCTTAAATTAATGTACGTATATCCAAAGCGTTTCCTCAGAGAAACATTCTGTATAAAACTTACGATCTTCCTAACCGAGTTTTTTCTTTTTGAACTAATGGTGGCTCTTTGTAACATAGCATTTTTTTTTCAAGAAACGGTGTTGTATTAGGTAGGCCGCACACCGGCATGCATCAAGACATGTAACAGTCAAGACACGATGTCTGTGACATGACGCAAAGAAAAGAGCACAGTTGAAACGAATAAGATTATGAAAACCGCCGCACACCGGTCTGAGTCATGATGCTGACCAATCACGAATGAATCAAGACCGCGTTTTTGTCTCATATCTTGATGCTTGTCTTGACGCAGTTGGTGTGCGGCCGTCCTTAAACGGCAACGTAAGAAGGAGGCGCAGCCCATAGAAAGACTATAATATCTCAACGATTTTTGTTTTATTGTACAATCATAGTTCGTGGCTGATCACGATCTCAATTAAACTTGGTAAATATTGACAGGAATGCAAGCGATATTTCACGGGCTGCAAGACTAACTGAGCCCAGGTGTTTCGGCTGCCTGTCGCTTTGAAGATCATTAATGGTCCACCTCAGGGAGGAAGACACGGGAATTACCTGACTATGATATGCTTTTAAGATGTGTGCGCCCGCTACTGCTCATCCTGGCTACGTAGTATCTATTTGAAGCTTCTATCACTGATTCATTGCAGACGTGTATGAGCATGCGCACTCGAACACCACGGTATAAAAACAAAGTGCTTGTTGCCGTGTCTTCTTGGTGGAAACGTGAATTGCAAAGTAGCAGAATAAGTACTTATTCTTCTTATTACTTATTATTCTTTAAGATCGGGGGCACGCGGTAGCGTAGTTGGTTGTTGCATTATGCTATAAGCCGGAAGGTCGCGGGATCGAATCCCTATGACGTGAATTTTTTCAATTGATCTAATCCTTCCAGCCGCAATATGGCCCTGGGGTCGACTCAGCCTCTAACAGAAATGAGTACCAGAAATATTCCTGCCGGTAAATGTCGGCTGGTGCGTAAGGCTGACAACCTCACCGCCACCTATGAGCCAATTGTCTAGAAAATGTGGGAATCTCATAGTTCATTTTGTAATATCTTATTCAAAGCCATGTAAGTAATATGAGTTATTGTGGCCGCGCCATAGCTCAAGCGGTTATTCGCTGGCTTCCCACCGCGGCGGCCGGGGTTCGAACCAGGGTGTGGTCAAGTGGGATTTGTGGTGGACAAAGTGGCGCTGGGCTAGATTTTCTCCGAATTCTTCTTCTCCCCTGCCAATCTTCATTCCATCAAATTCTCGATCTACATAATCACCCGGGACAGGTACAATAGGCCAGTCAGTGGCCGACTTTGCAAGTGGACGCAGCTGGATCCCATCCCTCAACTTTGCCAATTACAAAAGAAGACTGATTAAATGCAGTCAAATAAATGGGCTCTGTAGGAGAGAGAAGGAAGAGCGGTTCCTTCCAGATTTCAAAATATACAGGCACCAACAAACACCGTGGCATGTAGTCCGTAAGCGAACTTTACCGACCGAGCGACCAACGCTTGTCGGCGAAGTTAGTGCTAACTTTTGCGGATAGAGGGTGTCACGTGCTCAGCGCAACGGATCCCGACGACCGTTAATATCGGTTTTTTAGACCGGAATGCAAATAGTACATTTATATCAATTCTGTGGAATTAGAAACGTACTTTTTGGCACATTCTGTAGTTCGGAGGAAATTATCCTAATAAGCAGCACTTGACGCAGGAGTCGCTGTAGTAATTACAGCGTTACATGACGGTCATACGGCGGAGCCCGGCGGTTCAATGTTTTTGCTCGTCCCCGCTTTTGTCCTTAATCGAAATTCTCAATGTTGAGGCCGTGTTTTGCTGTGATATTGGAAAATGAAGAGGCCCACAAAAAAAGGGCCGCACCTCAAGGTCGTGTTGGGGAGAAAAGACCAAGAGCTACTGCACAAAAATAATTAAGAGGTGATGAACCTCATTGGAGGTTGGTTTTTGTTCTGGGTTCTTACGTGAGGCAAGCATTGAAATCAGGCATACTAAGGAACTTGGAAATATTTCTGAGTGGAACAGAATAGAACGGCTTTTATTCATTCTGTCCATGAAATAAGGTCTTGTATGTATGTTCATACGTTTGTCACCTCCGAAAATATTTTATTTCGTTGGAAATTGATATTTAAATTTATGCTTTAAATTTTGACGTAAGAATTAGTGTTGTCTGTTATTGGTCCAGCCTAAACCAATAAGTTGCACTATTGAAATCTTAATTAAGTAGATTTTCAGAAATATATTTTATCCCGAAAAATTTTGGTGTACATGAAATTTAGCCTTTTTATTTTTATTATCTGTGATATTTATTTGAAATGTTTTTTTACGATATTGTGGCAATATAATGAAATATAATTAAAATATTTTATTTTGAATTTTTATGTATCTAGAGCAATTATATTCGCAATAATATATTTATATATCACAATAATAATATTATAAAGGAGTGACATGATGAAAATAAAACGCAGGTTTCTGTGAAACGCATTTGTTCTCCCTTTATCTATCTTCTGACGGGAGAATGCTGCTTTGCATGTAGTTCCTATGTGTTTAGTGGGAGCATTGAATCGTCAATTGACGAATTCTGTGGCATAACTTTTAAGATTTGAGGTTTTCACAGCGGTGACTATGAAGAATTCCGTCTTCTGAGATGTGACGCCTTGTAGATCTTGTGTAAAGCGACGTTTCGGAGGAATTTATCGCCTCCGTCTTCAGTGTAGAAAATACCGCGAGCGAGGAATCAGCATGAGCATGTGACCGTAGTCTTCAGTTCATGTAGAGATAATCTACATCAGTAGATACTGCTCATAGAAATGGTTCACAAAATTCTGTAATCAGTAATTTTTTATTTATACTCTTCTCACTGTATAGATGGAAGTGTCTGAAGAAGAGATACTTCTTAAATCTTTTCCTGAACTTCCTGTTGACTACTGTTTCATGAATGATGCAAATGACTGCCAATATTTGAGAGGCGTGTCTCTCACATTATTAGCATTGCGGTTGCCCGAGACTTTCGTCTGATGTGTTCAATAGAATGCCACAGGTTGTAGCAAGTTGTTAATTGATTACATGCTTGTTAAACAATCGTAAAATTAACGTCGTTGACAGTAAATATCATACTGGAAGGAGAGATTCCTGGAAGCAAATTTACTTTCCTTTTCTTTTTCTTAGCGTCCTATACAAATCATTTCTCTCTAATACAATTGACAGTTTTGAGATTTGGAAATGTTTGTAAAATGTATGACCGCCTGTGTGGTCTAGTGGTCAGAGTTCCTGGCTACACATCCAGAGGTCCGGGCTCGATTCCCAGCGCTACCAGATTTTTGAGAAGTAGTGGGCCTGGAGCGGAGTCCACTCAGCCTCGTGAGGATAATTGAGGAGATATTTAAGGGAAATAGCGGCTCTGGTCTAGAAAACCGAGCTTAACGGCCGTGGGGATCCGTTGCGATGACCACCCGTCACCCTCTACCGGCTAAAGTTTTCACTAACTTCGCCGACAAGCGGCGGTCGCTCGGTCGGAGTAGTTCGCTTGCGGACTGCAGGCCACGGAGTTTTTTTTTTGTAAAAATTTAGGTCAATTAATGGTCAAATTATGGAGCAGAGTGTGTTGGAGAAAGGAATAGTTTTCAAGCTGGTTAAGGAATTTCCCTATGGAAGTGTGTTCACAAGGGCTGATCACCGGTCCTTTTCTCGAATCACTCTCTTAAGCTTTCTTTACTTAAAATTTATCTAAATATTGCTTCCTGATTTGTGCTTGGGTCTACATAGAGGCTGCTTCCCGTCGGGCTCTTTGATTAACATAATATATGAATTTGTAATCTTCCTAGTCTCATGCTGCTTCAGTTCATCTTGAGAATGAAGTTCGGGGAAGAACCAGCTCCTCATTCTGCACTTATCCTTCTTCTTCTTGTTTCCTTCCCCTTAAGTCAGATATTCCACTCGGAACCCTGTTCACAGATGCCTCCAATCTATTTTTCTCCTAAGGTGAGAGATCGGCTTTCACGCACATAAAGTATAATAGGTGAAGTTATGAAAAACTATGTCCATGGATGTGAGCTCTTCTTGAGTAACCCCCAGTTACTGAGCAACTGAAGAATTTCCCAACAATTTATGGGACCCGAAAGTTCATTACCGTGCTCTCAAGGGCCCTCCACTTGTCCCTATCCTGAGTCAGATGAAACGACTGCATACCACCCCGTCCTATTTCTCTAAGATTAAATTACACAGAATGTTCCATGAGGAAAGGTCAATATTCTGGGAGGTCGCAGTATCAATCATTGTAAGCATAAATTTTAATGTACACGTGTTCTATTCCGTACGGTTTCCTAGGCAGAGCTATTTCACTGTACAGTTCCAAAACTGTTGATAAGAAAGAGATATTACGTACTGTTTCTAATAGCGGTATTTATTGTTCCAGTGACAAAGTTGGTACAGTTTTCCTAGTATAATACTTTTCCGAAAATTCCACCGTCAACATCAGTGCACTTTACAACACGTGTGAGGACATGGCGTGTTGCTCGTCTGTACAGTGTACTGTACAGTGAAATAGCTCTATCCCGGTGCAACTCGTGTGAGGAGATGGCGTGCTGCTCGTCTGTACAGTGTACTGTACAGTGAAATAGCTCTATCCCGGTGCAACTCGTGTGAGGAGATGGCGTGCTGCTCGTCTGTACAGTGTACTGTACAGTGAAATAGCTCTATCCCGGTGCAACTCGTGTGAGGAGATGGCGTGCTGCTCGTCTGTACAGTGTACTGTACAGTGAAATAGCTCTATCCCGGTGCAACTCGTGTGAGGAGATGGCGTGCTGCTCGTCTGTACAGTGTACTGTACAGTGAAATAGCTCTATCCCGGTGCAACTCGTGTGAGGAGATGGCGTGCTGCTCGTCTGTACAGTGTACTGTACAGTGAAATAGCTCTATCCCGGTGCAACTCGTGTGAGGAGATGGCGTGCTGCTCGTCTGTACAGTGTACTGTACAGTGAAATAGCTCTATCCCGGTGCAACTCGTGTGAGGAGATGGCGTGCTGCTCGTCTGTACAGTGTACTGTACAGTGAAATAGCTCTATCCCGGTGCAACTCGTGTGAGGAGATGGCGTGCTGCTCGTCTGTACAGTGTACTGTACAGTGAAATAGCTCTATCCCGGTGCAACTCGTGTGAGGAGATGGCGTGCTGCTCGTCTGTACAGTGTACTGTACAGTGAAATAGCTCTATCTCGGAAACGGTTCGGAACAGGACACATGTACATATACATTTTTTTGCTTAGAATTCCCGATACTGTAACCTCCCAGAATATTCACTTCTCCTCCTGGATATTCTGTATATGCATATGTTTTAACATTGTATTGAATTTTGTAGTATAAATCTTCAGACGGGAGACAGCCACTGCCCAACATGTGAGTTTCTGATTGCATTCACTCTCACCTGGCTCACCGCTCTTGCTCACCTCTCCTTGATTGTTTAATCAGATTTGCAACTGCCCTGCATATCTTTAACGTGTCTTGAGGACGTCCTGCTTTTCGTTACTACGAACACGACATCTGCTACATGCGTATATTAACGATTTAAGTAGTTACATATTTTAATGAATAGGATAGGATATACAAATTCGTACTTACAATAACGTGTATAATTAAAGCCTGGGAGTTGTGTGGATTGTTCGGAGTGTACCAGATGAGCGGCATTTCTGTGACTGAAACTGTGTTATTCATCGCGTCATCCAAATTGATTTAATTGCAGGGATGCGGTCCTAACTGCAGATATTACGTAGCATCGAATGAGATGAAAAGATGAGCATGAACTGTAAGAATACTGTCTCCTGTACGGGTGTCATTGTAGACGGGGTTTAGATTGGTAATTGAATTTATTGAACACTTACAGATCGTGACTAGTTGTAATGATACCGCTATCGGTAATTTACATATTTATAGTTCACTAAAGCACACACTTAAGTCTTCTCAGTTTGCTGTCTTCACCAGCCGTTGCCTGATTACGTCTTCCAACGGCGGACCTTCCCTTTCTTCTGGGTTCCGGAACTGTGTGCGGCCTCAGCTACCAGCTCCTAACAGCAACAGCTCACGAGGACTGAACCGTATCGGTCCCCTAACTCACTCACTATCCCCAGCCAACTCATTTCATTCTGTTGACTGATGATTCTCATATGGCTGCTTATTTCGCGGCCGCTGCCTAGCAAATGTTCTAATTGCCACAATATAAAAACAGTTGACCGTCACTTCTTTAATGGTTACACCCTCCTCACAATTCTACCAAAAATAACGGAATTATGAGAGAAGAGCCAGTAATTTTATCGTGATCCGAAGAGCGTCGCCACACAACAGAAAGCACAGTTACCGCTACACGAAACTACTCAGTGTGCAGTGTGAGTTCTTAGCCCTCAAAGAAGATAGACATAAGTGGCCAGATATTCATGTTTCTAGGCATCAGCCCCCGAAGTCCAGCCGCTATGAAGCAAGGTTTCTCCCAAAGCTGTTCACAGGAAAACAGAGGCATCTTGTCAAAACAGTTTCTGATGTTTCTTCACAGTAGCGAGCATTGTTCCACGCTATGCACACAATATTAAACACGATCATAAAACAGGTGAGGATCAAACGCAACTGGTTAAGGGATTGATTTCCAATGTTTATATAGAATGGAGTTTCCGTCTTATAGCAAACATGAATCTTGGGTCGTGTTGGTACCACGAATTATCTACTCATCTTGATGGGGGAATCATTGAAAAAGAACATGCAGTAGATGACAAAGGCTCTTAAGTAGAGTCTGCTTTAGTCATCTGCGTTGTCATTGTGCTTTTTAGTGAATATACTTCGCCGACTTGGCCAGTCACTGCTTCATAAGAAAGAGCTCAGATGAGGTGAAACTGGCAGCTTGGAATTTGTATCGCAGTGCTTATTTCAGAAGATGCAGTTTCGAGGTACTCAAGTGTGGTTTGTTCTGTAATTATTAGCAAAATTCCTTCATTATATGCATCTTATTATTCCATCTATATGGATTAATGAAGTGATTAACTACATGTTAATTAACTGGAGTTCGAATCACTATAATGATCTTTTTTTTTTCCTCTTGACCAAGACTTCAAGGCCGACTCGAATATTCATGAAGTCCATAATACGTGTATCATGGTGACCAGAGAGAAACTTGCCGGAAAGTGAAGCTTATAACATACGCTATCCGTGTCGAAGTCACCACCCTCCATACTCCGTCATTGCCTGTTGCCTAGATAAAGGAACAGAAATGTGTTTAGTGTTTGGTTTAATGCTAATTGCGGTCTGATCACACTCTCCAAGCCACAAGTAACACAATGGAGAAAAGTACTTATTGAGAAAATGATAGTTTCACAGTTGGCTAAAAATATCTCACGTTCTATGGAACCCGAAATGAACGTTTTCATGTTTACAGCAGCTCACCACTGAACCTTATCCTGCATAAATATTTATCTAACTTGCATGCATTTTAGTTAACTTGTAATCTTCGCTAAATATAATTAGAATGATCAAGTCAAGGAGCATGAGATGTGCACGGTATGTAGCACGAATGGGAGAGAATAGGAATTGAAGTAGGATATTGGTGGGAAAGCTAGAAGGAAAGAGAGCACTAGGAAGATCAAGGCGTAGGTGGGTGGACAATATTGAAATGGATCTTAGAGAGATAGGATTTGATGGTATGGATTTGATCGATCTGGCTGAGGATAGGGACCAGTGGAGGGCTCTTGTGAACACGGTAATGAACTTTCGGGTTCTATAGAACACTGCATTATTGACAGGTTCTCAAGAAGGGCTCAGCCCCATGAGTGAGTAAGTGTATCCATTTTAGTATTATCCTTTTATCTAAACTTTTGTTTTAGAAGTAGTCTATTCCTTATTTAGGATTCAAACCGGACAAGTTGATTCAACGAGTAACACTTCCGACTCTTATTGGGGAAGTCCCCTGTTGAAATCTTGGCCGGGAAACTTTTTATAATGACTGAGGCTTTTCTTGATTTTACTGTTATCCCAAGAAAATTCTGGAATAATACTTGGGTTAAAACTAATTCCTTTCGCATATTTTCCGATATATCTCGCAATGTCATTCTCTCATTCGATAATATATTATCTGAGTTTCTGACAGCTTCGTTGGGAATACGAGAAGAAACGAGGAACTTAGACAATAAATATGGTTGACTTTCAACGGACCACACGACGTTACATCACAAAAGATAAAATTCTTTGAGGTGTCAGGTATTTTGAACACGATACTGAAGCCTCGGCTTCCATAAACGACTGGGATTTCTTGACTGAGTGTTTATTTCTTTCTCAAACAGGACTCCTTTCTATGGAGGTAATCAGTTGCTAATTACTTAATTAGTGAAGTTAGTTTACAAAATACACGAGATAAAAAGAACATCTGAATAGAGATGTTTCATTCTTTCTCTGAGTGCCCATTCACTCACCGATTGAGAGCTAACAGAAAGCAGAATTATGTCATATAAATGAGGCATTAATGCGGGAGATACAGAAGTTGGGGAAACATTGCCAGTAGATGCTTTTGTAATGCGGACTGATGCCGAATAGCGCGCCCTTAAATACGCGTATGTGATGCATATTTCATGCGACTGGAAATCGTCATGGTAGGATCGGGGAAGGTCGCGCCATAGCTCAAGCGGTTAGTCTCTGGCTTCCCACCGCGACTGGTCAAGTGGGATTTGTGGTGGACAAAGTGGCGCTGGGGTGGGTATTCTCCGAGTACTTCGGTTTCTCCTGCCAATCTTCATTCCACCAATTGTTCCACAATCACCCTCACCTATCATCTGGGGCTGGTACAATAGGCCAGAAGTGGCCGCAGAACAAGGGACTTAGTCCCACCCCACTAGCAATGGAATAAAGAGGATCGGGGATCGTATTCGTAGGTAGCAGACATCAGTTCTGTTGTGCGTGAGATATGGCTCAGTTACAGATAAACAAACAAGCAAAACAAACTCCATGGTTTTAGTCCGCAAGCGAACTATACCGATCGAGCGACCGCCACTTGACAGCGAAATTAGTGCCAACTTTAGCGGATATAGGATGTCGTGTGGTCAGCGCAACGAATACCCACGTCCGTTAATCTCGGTTTTCTAGACCGCAGCCGCTATTTCCTTGAAATAGCTCCTCAATTATCCTTCACGAGGCTGAGTGGACCCCGTTCCAGACCCACTATTTCTCAGAAAATCTGGTAGCGCCGAGAATCGAACTCAGGACCTCAAGATCTCAATCCAGAAAATCTGATCATTAGACCACAGAGAAGGTCTTACAGAGGACAACATACAACATTAATATTTAGTGCCCACTTAGAATCACCTGAAACAGCCTCGCCAATATCATGTGTTAGTTACTTAATGAAGTCCTTTCTTTTTAACTTGCCATATTAATGTGCGTAGGCTGACAGAGATAAACAGTCCTGCCGTCCCTTTTGGCTGGTTGAATGTTTGGACATTCCTGATGTACAATATGCACGTATTGGTTGACGCTGACACTTGCCTACCGTGATGGGGTGTCCTGATAACTCACGTTTAATACTTGTACTTGCTTGGCATCCATTATTGCAGCCAGTACATGCATTTACATAGGTAAGAGCAGTAGTACCGTTGGTCCAGCAATGTCACAGCTCGACAATCGCAACTTCGTTATTCCTGGCGCAGAAAGGCGCATGTGTAAACACATCACACACATTTGGCTTATTGTAAACAGATTCCAGGACCGAATTTTAATGTTGTAACGTAGCAACGTGATGTGGGATATTTCGGGAATTGTATTCGGAACTACCGGGTTCAAACCTCAGTTTGCTTATCTGAGTTCTCTTGTAGATCCCCACGTGATGTTCTCGTCTACTCAAATACAAGTTTCAGATAAAAAGTAAATGGCTTTAGTCCGCAAGCGAACTATTCCGACCGAGCGACCGCCGCTTGTCGGCGAAGTTAGTGCCAATTTTAGCTGATAGAGGGTGTGGTGTGGTCAGCGCAACACATACACACGGCACAATATTCAAAGGAATGTTATGGCACCAAAACTGCTGTTTCGCCAATGATGATCTGTCTATTTATTTCAGGACATTTTATCAGAATATATGCATCTTTGATACGAAGCTTTGCGTTCGGAATTTTTGTGACAATTTTTATTTTTAATTTGTTCGAAAGTTATTAGCGGGAAATAAAGAAATTTTGTGAAAGAAAGATACGACCTCTCATAATTTGTGCACTGGCTTTAGAGATACAGTTGCAGTTTCATTTATACTGAAGAACTACCTGATGCCTATCACTTGATATCGAAGTGCCGTTGGATAATTTAAAATCTCTATCTGTAACCATCGTCTCTGGTTTTAACACACGGACATCTTCACACGAGACTGCGCAAGACTCCCGCATCCACAATGGACCACCAACGCGAATCTCTCTCAAATCTGGACGTGCGTTCACTTTGCATCGGGCCCCAGAACATGGCTGGGCCCCTCTGCGTCTCTGGTACACACAGCCCGATGACAAGGCTGATTTCGCTTATTAGTATTCGTTCACAATATGCATACTGTTGCGTTTCGTCATGGACCACCGAGATTGGTAAATTTTTTCATGTCACTATTATAAATGAAAGGAAGGGTATGAATAATATGCTACGGCAGCATTTCCTAACCTTTTTCAGTGTGGCGGTAGGACATCAGATCGTGTGTCTTGAATATTGTATCATATAATCCGTATGTATTGCACTGCTAAGTTTATATCATTTTCACAATTCATTACGGTTTCCTTGCTGGCTTCTGTTCTTATTTTATACGAAAGAAGTGGCTCACAACATCATATCTGCTTACATGCGTACTACATGCCCTGTCCACCTCATCCTCCTTGACTTGATCATTCTAATTATACTTGGAGAAGAGTACAAGTTATGAAGCTCCTCATTATGCAGTTTTCTCCAACCTCCCATCATTTCATCTCTCTTCAGTCCAAATATTCACCTCAACACCCTGTTCTCAAACACCTTCAATGTATGTTCCTCCCTAATGTCAGAGACCAAGTTTCAAACCCATACAGAACTACAAGCAAAATTATAGGTTTGTATATTCTAATTTTTATGTTTTTGGACAGCAGACGAGAAGAGAAGTTCTGGACTGAATAGTAGCAAGCAATCCGAGTTCAGTCTGCTCTTAATTTCCTCTTAAATAAAAATTGATCAGTTGTTGTCGTTCCCAAATATCTTAACTGTGCCACATTTTCAAAATGCCTGTTACCTATCTTCATTCATGGTTTTGCCCTGCATTTTTATGACAAGACAGCAACAATTTTTTTTTCTCTGTGTGTTTACGTCTAGACCAACCTCCTTACTAGCTTCAATTAAAGTTTCTGTGTTTTCCTTTATGGTATCTACATTATCACCCAGTAGATTCACATCATCGGCATAGGCCAACAGCTGATGTGTCTCGTTTAATTTCAGTCCCACCTGGTTTTCCTGGGCCTTCATAATGGCACAATATAATGCAAAGTTGAAAAGAATGGCAACAAAGCATCTCCTTGTTTTAGACCATTCTGAATAGAAAAATTATCAGACAAATATTTGCTTATACCGACATCACTATTCTTTTCAATTAAAAACATTTTAAAGAGCCTAACTAGATTCATGTGTACCCAAAACTGTGAGAATATTGTGTAACACTCGATCATAGGCTTTCTTGACGTCTATGAATAGCTGATGTACTGTCTCACTGTATTCCCATTTTTTCTCCAGTATCTGACGAATGCAACTATTAAATAACGAAGATGTTGGAAATCAGAAATTGTAGCTATGTCACGGCGGCATGGCGTGACTTCAGGCCCGAACTTGATGGGGGATACATCTCCACACATGGGACATAATTGCGAAAACATTGGAAGAACAATGGCATATTGCCGACAGTGGGTGGTCCTATAGTTTTGGTGCTGAAGAGGGGCTACCAACACCTGACAGTAAAATATAACTTATTAAGAATTTTTTATTTTAATATTTTGTTTTCCACCCAAAAGGAAAAACATAGGCTGAGGATGCCTGGAAGCAAAGTGTTGGCCCAGATAATATTATATTCCCGCATCCTGTTGCACTGTACAGATATGAGTTAGGATCTTCTTCGCATTGTAGTGATCAGCAGAATCCTCATCTACAGCACGTGTACACCTGAAGATTGCCAAAACATAGAGTGAAATAGTGTTCAATAAGGGAACAGTAAACTACGTTACCCTTAGACGGCGCAAAGTCAGTGTTGACCGAAGTTGAGAAATCAAAACACAGGAAAGCCGTTATTACACTATAAGCCAGGATCAGTTGAGAGAAGCATGTATCGTGCATTGCAGAGACTAGAAATACATACAAAATTTTAGTTAAGAAACCTATGAGACGTTATTCCTTGCATATAGTTGCAATAAAAATCTAAAGCTGTTCATGTAACAGGCGGTGAAGGCCCGTAGGTTTTGTGAGACGTCGAGGCTCCCACATTTTTTAGAAAATCAGCTCACAGAAGGCGGTAAGGTCAGCCGGTCGCTCTTTACCTAAAGGAAGATAGCTGGTACTCTTTTCTGTTAGAGGCTGAGTTGACCTCAGGGCCATAGTGCTGCTTGAAGGATTAGGTCAATTGAAAAAATCCACCTCATCAGTATTCGATCCAGCGACATTCCGGCTTGTAGCACAATACATCAACTAACTACACTACCGCGTGTCCCTCTAGCATATAGGTCAATTATGAAAATGGATCTATCTTTAATCTCATTTCCGTGTTAACCGGAGCAGCATCACGAGATGGCCAGCTGTCCTGCAGACACATGTACTCCCCTGGATAGGAGATTTGAATGCGTGGGCCTATAACTCACAGCAAGGCATCATACCGGCAACAAAACCCCTCTGCAGCTAAACTGACAGAGGCGGCGTAGCCGAAACTAAGAGGCAAATTACTGAGCAAAAACGTAATATACTTAGAACATAATGTAAAAAATAGTACGTTTACCCAAGAAGAAANTCACCATGTTACATGACACTAACCTATTTGAGAGACTATCAACAGGACCTAAAGACAGTGGAATTAGAAAGATTTATAGGGTGTTTCTTTCGTAGAGTAAAGCTGCGCGCCTGCGTCCAGAACCTGGGTTGGAGAGCGAATGTGGTGGGCAGTGTTCTCGCTTGTTGTCAAGGGTTCCTGAAGATCTAACGGAGGTTCAAAATCGTTATCCTGTGGTTCAGTGTTTTCAGAAAGGTGGTAGAACAGTGTCTTAAAGTGAACAACTTCCACGTCTCCGCAAATCCTTTCCAGTTCACACGACACCGACATGAAGACGGTCATTGCATGAAAACGTAACTTTCTAATTATTAAAGGAGGTCCTTCCTCAAGGTGGCAAGTGGCCGGAACTTCAAGGTCACTACCCACATCCACTTTTTTTCCCCGGATATACAGTGCGCGGTGTTTTAAGTCCAGCCTTCTTATGCATTTTATATTACAGCATGTAGACCTACTTAAAAATGTGAATTGTCAAATTTTATAATAATAATAATAAAATTAATATTCTACCCTTGAGGCATGCTGTAGCGTAGTTGGTTGAGGCATTATGCTGCGAGCCAGAAGGTCACGGTTTCGATTCCAGATGATGTCATTGGATTTTTTAGTTGACTTAATCCTTCCAGGCTCACTATGGCCCCTGGGGTTGACTCAGCCTCTAACAGAAATGAGTACCAGGAATCTTCCTGGGGGTAAAGGGCGGCCGGCGCGTAAGGATGACAACTTCACAGCCAACTGTGAGCCGATTGTCTAGAAAATGTAGGAGCCTCGAAACCTCACAAACCTATGGGCCTCTACCTGTAGACAAACAGAAAAACGCACACACACAAACTAAACATCCATGCCTTGAGTGGGATTGGAACCCACGATCCCAGTCTCCGAGCGAGCGAAGACAGTACATGCCTTAGACCGCTCGGCTACCGTGACCGGCAGTGTATAAGAATAATATATAAGAATTCAGTTCGTACCTCACAGGAAACAGATCCGAACCCACGATCCCGGCTTCCGAGCGAGCGAAGACAGTACATGCCTTAGACCGCTCGGCTACCGTGATCGGCACTTTTACCTTTTACCTTACCTGATTCTACCCTTAGCCACTAGCCATGGCGACCTGCTGCAACCTGCATTCTTTATCTCAGCACCGAGTTGGGACAAACTTATGTCTCTTTACTCTTATCAATAGGAAGCCTGGATGGCTGGGCCCCAAAGACGGCGTGAACGCAATGTTCAAAAGAGAAATTCGAGCCCCTTTGAGAAATCTAACATTGTTAACCAGTCCCGTTGTAAACTGAGCTACCCCGGCTAATGATGGTAAAACAGCAACAGGAGCAGTGCACGTTGTTGGATGGCGTGAGTAAGGAAACAACGCCCCACGCGGGGTTCGAAACCCACAGCTTCTGGAATGTTTCCGCGTTACAGCTAGATCGGCGACTGATTCTGCCTTTACTGTGTGGGGGTAAAGTGTCATGAGATTCAAAATCCAGACACTTGTATCTGCGTCACCTTGTTCCCACGCCTATGTCAGCCTTCAGCAGTCTTTCATCTCACTTCACACTAGACAAAGTGAAGTTGTCCCTTTACCGCAGCCTAAGATCAAGATGGCCTATGAGGACAACTGAAGTAAAGCTCCACACACTTTTATGCTCCTCTAATGTTACTCTAGCGGAGAGATCCGTTGGTATTTTAGCTTGTAGACCCGTTGCTAGGTAAAGGTCACGTAACGTCGCCCGTTTGATGGGGCAGCAGATTCTTAATACATTGTTATGCAACCTATTTCTATACAACAGCTCGACGAATATGTTTCCGCGGCAACGGACACGAACGCAATAATAGAAGAACGGTATTTTCTATGTGGGCAGTGCCCATAAGTTATAACCAGCAGAGCTGGAACAATGAGTTCAAATGACAGACCCGACCTCTCATCAGAGAGGGCTCCCCACATGGACAGGACAGTAACTTTCATTTAAAATATAACCTATGGTCATGAGCCCCAGCCGGGACTCGACACCAAGACAGACAGACTGACTGACCGTCAGTGGCAATGTGACTTTGACTATGAGAATGAGTTCAGATCTGTACGGGAAAGAAGAAGGGTTCTGAGCGCGTGAAGCTGAAGAATCTCCAGTGTCAAAGCCGTTACCAGGGAACGGCTGGTGAAGACGAGGCAAGATGGTGAAAAGTTTAGCGGGTGCTGTGGTGATTTGTGAAGTATGAAAATGATCGGTTGTGTTGAAATTACTTGTAGCTCCGAGTGGTGTGTATAAGTGGCCAATAAATGCATTCACAATTCCATACCCCTTCTATAGTCACACATAAATCACACAGTATCATTTAGGTATGGTTTTGTGTGGGTCCCAGAGCAGGTGTAGATATTATGCGGGGGGGGGAGGAATTTCCTTACCCTTGCCAGTAATTGAACACAGATCATCAGATTCAAGTCAATAAGAGACCGAGGCTCCACGGTTCCTCAATACGTACTAAGTAAGGATAATATTTCATGGACCAAGCAAACTTATGGTTCTATTTGGTCCTAATATTGAGAATTTATTTTTATCGCAAGTTTTAATAAATTCATATAATACAGTTGGTAAGAGGTTCAAATGCCGGTTGGAGAGTTATGATTTTTTGCATGGTATAAATAACTCCTTCCACAGGACAGTTAGAGTCAGTTTTGTGTCAAAATTATTGTCCCAAGTACCGGACTGAGTAATAATCAAAAGACGGAAGACAGGATAACCAGAAGGACAGACGAATGGAATGAGCGCGTTATGGTAAGCGCATAAGACAGAACTGCGGGAACTGTAAAGGCGCGTCCACATTACTCGTGCTCGTGTGACTCGCTATGCTCGCGAGTAATGCGGACGATATGAGAAGTCACGAAACAAACAAATTTTAAATCTTTAATTTAAAAACTATAACCAATAAATTAAAAGACGACTACAGCCTATACACACTATGAATAAATATACGGATCCTCACGCGCCTTAGCCTGGCGAGCAACTGAAGTAGTGTGGACGAAGATTTACGCGCACAAGTAAAAGCCAGACTAGTCTCCCAACGAGCACAAGTAATGCGGACGCGCCTTAAGAGGCAACGGGCTACATACGTGTATACACGCAGTGCCGGCAGACCACATAAAGTGGCGACTCACATACAGGAAACAACAGGATGGTAGCCTAACCAAAGAAAAAAAGAAAGAAAGAAAGAAAGAAGAAGCACTAAATAACTTCATGGAACTCAGCCCTTCTCGGGAATCCGCCAGTTGTGCAGCTACTCAAGACCTTCACAGCATTTTATAGAACCTGAAGGTTCATTACCGTGTTCACAAGAGCCCTTCACTGGTCCCTATCAGCCACATCAATCCAGTCCATACCAACCAATCCTGTGTTCCTAAGATCCATTTTAATATTGTCTACCATCCTATATCTTGTCCTTCCTAGTTGTCTCTTTCCTTTTGGTTTTCACAACAATACCCTACACGAATTCCTCTTCTCCCCATTCTTGCCGAAGGACAATAACTGCAGTAACGAAGTCCTTCCAGAAGAAATCCTTAAATAGGTCACAGTGATCCGTAAGTTAACAATTGAACCACCGAGAAAAATTTGATGGTTCCCAACTTTTGCTTTTAATGGAGCCCAGTGAAGTAAGTGATGATGTAGGCCACCATTATGAGATATCACCACCGAAGCCAGACTGATGAGCCACGACGTATGGGACATGGCGATTACAGCCAAACGCACAAAGAGACCCAACCGCTAGTTTATATCAAATATAAGGCACACAATGGACAATGTCCAAACCAATCTTGACGCATCACTGAACCGCCATCGTAACGCACTTTTATAGAATCATTGGTCCGATCTTGATCGGGTGATTGAGCTAAGTCTCAGGGGTGTTCAAACAAGTAACGAGGAACTGGAATTCGTTTCAATGGCCAAATGTGGAAATTTTCTACACATTTTTTGGCCCTTAAAATTGCCTTCAGAATAACGTTCCTGGTGCGTTGTCTGTACTGGTCCACGTGGAGCGCCCCAGTCTGAGGCATGAAGACACATCGCCCGCTCCAAACCTGGGATCATGGGTTCGAATTCCACTCGAGGCATAGATGACTTTCTGCGTTTATTGTGTGTTTATGTTGTTCTGTGTGTAGATAGTGGCCTTGCGACTGGCTGATCCCCCGTCCAAGGTGTCCTACCGGCTATATATGGATTAAGAAAGCGAAAAACGACCAGGTCCAAAGGATTGTAGAGCCATAACACGCGGAGCACCAATATACTTTTGTCTTCCCTTCCCCTCACCCACTGCCTTTTTCAAAACACAATGCATTGGAATATATTTACCTAAGATCTAGTGTACTGGGACGGTTTCAAAACGTGAGCAGTTGCCTGTAGATGGCTAGGTATGGCCGAAACATGTAGCAGTTGTGTTTCTAACTCTATTTTATATTACGGAGATATTGTGAACAATTTTAAGTTTCATTAAAGACGGAAGTGAATGATTGAGCGCTACAATGTTGTATATACGATATCCATGTGGAGGTGGGGTCGAATAACTCCAACGTGACCCTGCGTGTCGTAGGAGGCGACTAAAAGGGAAGTCCAAAATCTGAGACAGTAAATATGGTCGCGAGTCCCAAGGGACTCGGACACGAGAAAAATTGCGCCAGCAAGAACCAGCAGCATATAGAAAAGAGAGACCCGTCTTCTCGTCAGAGAGGGCGCCCCACAAAAAAGAAGACCGTAACAGACAAACGGTATTAAATATCTGGCCCTGGGCTCCAGATGGGGCTCGACACCAAGACTTATTGACTGATTGACCGTCAGTCGCAATGTGACTTTGACTAGATTAGATTGGAACAATGGAGAATTTGGTCGAATTCTTGAGGGTCGCCATTCCAAGGTGATCGAACAAGAAATAGCAAAAATACTTCATAGTGATTCAAAGCGATAGCTCCTGTGTTTAAAATCCGTTGCTAGGACACGGATTGTCTTAGCCATTGTTTAGAACCGTTACTTATCACCGACTAGTGCAAGCAGACATTGAATGTTTTATCTATATGTTATAATTACAGTAAACCCCAGAGTGTTATAATTGTTTGTACTTACGACTTTTGAGAATCCTGTTAATCGATTCGTCAGTCCAAACCCCGTCCACAAGTCACAGATATAAGTGATAATATACATCACTGTGTAAGGTTTCCACAGAAATAAACACAAACACACGCACACACACACATATATGTGTTTCCAAGCAGTCAGTATGGGAGTTAGCAATATGAATTCATAAAAGGTAACAAGAGGCGCAGAGCCTTATGATCCAATCATGTCGTTCTGGCTAAATAATATCAGTAGTTAATAAAGCGTCGTTAAATGGCCTGTGAAATGACAGAAAAACTGAATCTGAACTGAAGTGATTACTTACTTACTCATTCATACACTCACTCGTGGAGCTGAGCCCTTCTAGAGGAGCCGCCAATTCTGCAGCTACTCAAGAATTTCCCAGCATTCTATGGAACCCGAAGGTTCATTACCGTTTTCACAAGAGCCCTCCACTGGTCCCTATCCTGAGCTCGATCAATCCAATCCATAACAACCCATCCTATCTCTCTAAGATCCATTTTAATATTGTCAACCCACATACGCCTTGGTCTTCCCAGTAGTCTCTTTCCTTCAAGCTTTTCCATGAATATCCTATATGCATTCCTCTTCTCTCCATTCGTGCTACAAGCCCTGCCCATCTCATCCTCCTTGACCTGATCATTCTAATTATACTTGGAGAAGAGTACAAGTTATGAAGCTCCTCATTATGCAGTTTTCTCCAACCTCCTGTCACTTCATCTCTCTTCGGCCCAAATATTTTCCTCAACACTCTCTTCTCATACACCCTCAGTCTATGTTCCTCCCTTAATGTCAGAGCCCAAATTTCACAAACAATACAGAACCACAGGCAAAATTATAGTTTTGTGCATTCTGATTTTTATGATTTTGGACAGCAGGCAAGAAGACAAAAGGTACTGGACCGAATGGTAGCAAGCATTGAGCTGAAGGGATTACAGTGAACTTATCTTTAAATGGGCTAGGAAAGACTTGAGCCAGTCCTCGGTTAATGTAATTTACACAAGCAATTAAACATCCTTGGAACATCTGTTCATTGTTCTTAATAGTCCTGAACGCACGTACTAATCACAACTTACAGAAAGTAAAATCCTCGCCATTAAACTATAAACTAAACGCTCTTTTCAATCTTCTTCCAATTTACAAGCATACAGATTTTTCCACGTAAAAAGCAGTAGGAATGGAACGAAAAAGATCTTGTAGAATTTCGACACCCTTGAGGATGTTGCTCCGTGTTCCTTTAGAAGCGGCCGACAGGAGCCCGCGGGCTGTGGACAAGACGGTGAATAATGGACACCACCTTCTAAGGAGCTCTTCACGCACGGCTCTGGATCAACCTCCCTTGTTTGACGTTTTTACCGCTGCTTGCAGGGGCGCCGACAGAGTCGGGGAGAAAGTGCGTGCATGGCAGGGGTGAGAAAATAGAATGGCATAGGAAAGCGGAAAAGATATATGGAAGGAAGGGCCTCTAAACCCTGAGGTGCGCCTGTCTTAGATACAACCCATAGACAGATGCGCGGGAGAGTCAGTATATAGGTCAGAAATGGATATAAAACATATTAATATTTCGACATATCTTCCACCAACAATGACACACATGTCATGGAAGTATTTTGACTGTTGTCACAGTCACTTCCGCACCTGGTATTGCATCAGCTGCTACTTCCGAACGTCCTTGAGAAAATTTCTTAACCAGTTATGAAGCGCTTTAGGCGGAAAAACATTCCCACCGTAAGCAGGAAAGATTTTTTTATTAATATACTTTGAATTGAGTCGTTTTCCCCCACAAAAATACGCACAACTGAACGCTGTTCTACGGTAATAGACTCCTCAAACACGGTCACCATTTTGACTACTGAAACCAGTCTCTGAATCTGCGCATGCGCGAGTGCTATTTACTCTTTCACGAAGCTGGACTGTGCTGCTACCTAGTGATATACATAGAAAATCTGTTAACATCCATTACAGCTGTTTTACTTCCATTTGTGCCCTATTTACTGACTCAACCACCTATCACCTCACGTTGAAACACAATTCCAAGTTTGTGTTTCTATTTCTTGTCGTCTTTTTGCAAACTTTGTCGACATATTAATATTCGCACTTTATTCTCTTCATCTCTTAGAAGTTCGTTATACAAGAGGACAAAGCTATTCTGCGTATTTAGGTCCTAACTACGTCATTATTTAAGAACAAATTGTGGGCGTTATATAATAGCAGAATTGTTAGGCAGGGGCCACACGAGCGCACAAAATGCGTCCGTTGTAACGAACGTCGTGACGTCCGTTGTAGAAAGGAGCACATTAATTAATTCTGCACAATACATCAATGAAACAATTTCATACACAAAATAAAGATAAAGATTTTATGAGTGAATTACATTCTTAGCTGTCAAATTAGAACAAGTGTAAATCCCATTCTGTATAGCCTTCTGTGAATATACGTATTTCATTGCATATTATTACCCAGCAGTGTCTACTACTGGGGTGACTAATGGCATCAGGGCACTTACTCACTCATGGAGCTGGACCCTTCTTGAGGAGCCGCCAATTCTACAGCTACGAAAGAATTTCCTAGCATTTTATGGAACCCTAGGGTTCCTTGCCGTGTTCACAAGAGCCCTCCACTTGTCCTTATCCAGATCCAGATCAATGCAATCCATACCATCTCATCCTATCTCTCTAAGATCCATTTGAATATTGTCCAACCACCTACGCCTTGGTCTTCTCAGTGGTCTCTTTCTTTCTGGCTTCCCCACCAATATCATATATGGATTCTACCCCCCATTCGTGCTACATGCCCTGCCCATCTCACCCTCCTTGCCTTGATCATTGTAATTATACTTGGAGAAGAGTACAAGTTATGTAGCTCCTCATTATGCAGTTGCATCCGTCATACATCTGCTTAATTATGCTTAACATTAATGCAGAGAGTCCCTGAAATGCGTCTTATGCTCTAAGATTTGAGGTTGTCACAATGGTGACTGTGAAGAATGCCGTCTTCTGGGTGGTAGCGCCGTGTAGATATTGTGTAAACCGACGTTTCGGAGGAACGTATCGTCTCTGCGGCCACGTGCTCACGCTGGTTCCCCTCTCGCGAATTTTTCTACCCTGAAGGTGGAGACGATACGTTCCTCCGAAACATCGGTTTATACAGTATCTACACGGCGCCACAACCCAGAAGACGCGATCCTTCACGACTCATGTTTTTCGCGGAAGTATGATTTCAAACAGTCGTGTCTGTATATCGCAGTCGTATTACCTACATAAACTTCATTACTTCATTTGTTTCAGATCCGATCTTCTGACACGATTTTGAGGAATGTGTGTATACGGACGTCTTCTAGTCCTGTGTTTTGAAAAGGTAAGAAATCGTCCAAATTTTCATAAACTAAGTCATATGATAAGTACCCACACAGCTTCACATATCGTAAAGTAAGTAAGTAAGTAAGTAAAACTGTCCCTGTATCAGGTTGTGGAGCTCCATAGAATTGTGAGGTGTTGAGGTTCCCACATTTTCTAGATAATCGGCTCACAGATGGCGATGAGGTTGTCAGCCTTAAGCGCCGGCCGCGCTTTACTCCCCAGGAAAATTCCTGGTACTCATTTCTGTTAGCGGCTTAGTCGACCCTAGGGTCATAGTGCGGCTGGAAAGAGTGTGTAAATATGAAAAGAAATTCACCTCATCGTGATTCGATCCCGCCATCTTCCGACTTGTAGTATAGTTCCTCAACGAACTACGCTACCGCGTGACCCCTTCACATACTGCATGTATATCAAAATATTGGTACTCACGAAATAGACACGATACACTGAAATAAAAGTTTCTTCGCTGGTTCATGACTAAATCCATAGCTTACATTCTTGTAACGTTGTTGATGTTCGATATTTCGTTGCTAAGGTAACGTGAAATTGCGTACTTTGACAACAATTTGTTACGCATGTACAGAACGCTCTGCGACGTATTGGCCAAATAATTTCAGGAGCGTGTTTCGCAGGTTCTTTGGATCGAGAGGTCCAATAAACTTTGAGTCGACTCCATACCGTTTTTGAGTTAAGAGCTAGATTAATATAACAAAGAAAACAAACTCCGTGGTCTGTAGTCCGAAAGCGAACTATACCGACCGAGCGACCGCCACTTGTCGGCGAAGTTAATGACAACTTTTGCCGATAGAGGTGTCACGTTGTCAGTGCAACGGATCCCCACGGCAGTTAATCTCATTTTTCTAGACCGGAGCCGCTATTTCCTTGAAATAGCTCCTCAGTTATCCTCACGAGGCTGAATGGACCCCTTTCCAGACATTACTTCTCAGAAAATCTGGTAGCGCCGAGTATCGAACCCGGGACCTCTGGATCTATAGGCAGGAACCCTGGCCACTAGACCACAGAGGCGGTCAACAACAGATTTATATCTTTTAATTCCACAGAACATCCTTATTTTTAAAGCGACCCATTTGATTGTTCAAGCCCTGTGGGGCAGCCGTGTATATGGGAACATGCCGGATGATGAAGAGTGCACTTAGCTCACTCTTTACCTCACAAGACTGTAATGTTGGGAAATTCTGGTCGGCTATTAGTACAGAGCATTATCAAGTCTTGGCATGTTCTGGTTTGCGTGGCAGACACTCGTATAGCAGGGTCATGCAGGGCGGGGTGGCATATACAAGTTCACAGGCGACTAACAGAACATCAAACATAACATATCAAAATTGAAACTTTTGCTTGGACTAACTTAACCTACATACTGGCAGCGCTATTTTCTGCACGAACTGCAACTCGGTGTTGTGTTAGGTAGCCACGTCTGTTTCCCATCAGACAACATTTCTACTTCGTTGTAACTTGACGTTTGGACTTCGGCAGTGGAATTTCCTCCACAAAACAAATAAACAAGATACTCCGTGGTTTTAGTCCGCATGCGAACTGTATTGACCGAGCAACCGCCGCTTGTCTGCGAAATTAGTGCCAACTTTTACTGATAGAGGGTGTCACGTGGTCAGCGCAGCGATCCCCACGCCTGTTAATTTCGGTTCTCTAGACCGGAGCCGCTATTACCTTGATGTAGGTCCATAATTATCCTCACGAAGCTGAGTGGACCCCATTTTCTCCGCAATAGACAGAATATTTTTTAGCGTCATTACTGGAAGATCGGGTCTGAAATTTGATTTTAGGACATGACAGTGTGCTTACCGTTGAACATGGATGTCTTTTAGGGACATGCCATACATCGTTTTAGCGAAAGAGAGAGAAGTTATTCAAATATTGTCACATTATATGAATTATCCATAGAAAATGAAACACTGGAAATTATATTTTGGCATATAGACCAGTTGTTAGGCAACGACTGTGAAATAAGAAAGCATACAACAAACGTTATTAGGCAGTTGCCCATAAACAGCAACAGAGGATTGGTGTTTTCTGTGCAGTGCGGGCCGAGATGTTATAAGGACAATTTAGGAATTTCAGTTAGCTAGAGAACTGGGGTTCAGTTTTTATGAGCTGTTACTCTCAGAATCTTGTAACGGAGGTTAGGGACAGTTCGGGAACAGAGAGGAAAGGGAACACCCGCAGTTGGAAACCGCTACAAAGCAACGGCAGTGACTGTAAAGTGTATTCATTCTCTGCTTCAAGGAGTGAAATAAATCGGATCTTAAATCCAAACCCCGTCTACAGTCACACTCCATGAAAAATGGCAGTGTATGTATATACCGTATATGTTTCTGCCGTTTGTACTGATATTCCAGTTCCTGTCAGTGAGCAGGCTGGTGTAGAAACAACACTCGACACTCGGGGATTGCTCAGCACACCGCCTCTCATAAGTGAGGTTTTTCTAGGATATCTTCAGTGTCTCCAGATATGCTACGGACGTTTCCTCCCCAATCCTTTCGAATCCATCAATTAACTTACCATTCGAAACTATACAGGATGTCCCAGGAGGAGAGGTAAATATTTTGGGAGGTCACAGTCCCGGTTATTCTAACCAACAAGTGGGTATGTACATGTGTCCTGTTCTGAACGGTTTCCGAGATAGAGCTGTTTCACTGTACACTGTACAGGCGAGCAACACGCCATGTCCTCACACGAGCTGCAAAGTGAATTGATGTTGACGGTGGAATTTTCGAAAATGTAAACTGTACCAACTTTGTCACTTAATAATACACGTAAATATCGGAATTAGAAAGAGTACGTAATATCTCTTTCTTATGAACAGTTTTGGAATGTACAGTGAAATAGCTGTATCTCGGAAACCTTTCGGAACAGGACATATGTATATATACAATTTGTTGCTTAAAATGACGGATATTATGACTTTACCTCCAGTGACATTCTGTATAAGCAGGATATTGACAGTTTCGTAAAGTTAAACAAATATTTGTACCAAATATGCGGTGTCTTGTGATTGGTGGTAAAATTTCGAAGTAAAAACTGCCTAAAACAGGTAGATGATTGCTTTCGCTTCTCATTTAACCATGATTTAAGTGCCCAAAAACGGACGGGGGCCCTATATAACAGCCGTTATTGGAGAGCAGTGTAGGCTAGTTTTCCTTTCAAATCCCGAGGTCCTTTATGTGATTCTCACTTATTATCATTGGTCTGTTGTGGTGGAGGGGTTAGCATTTTGGCCGCTAGCGTTGAGGGTGGTACAACATTTCATATAGGGTAAGGGAGCTAAGAGGTCGCTAGGTCAGACACCGGAGGTTCGACTCTACACGGGCGCGGTGTCGACTCTGCAGAGTATCCAGGGAAAGTTCTAACCGTAGCTAATTTTCTACACCGTCAAACCACGCTACATTTTGCATTACAATCTGTGGCAATTCATCACTCCTGCGTCGGTTACGTAGAGGCGGTAACACCGCCGAGACGTGGCAGGGAGGGCGTTTAAGTGAAAGGCAGATTTTTTTTCTCCTGAAGTGGATACGTTCTGTCTATTTACGGGACTGTCTTCTTAAGTGTTAAGTTACGTTGATTTAAATACCGGTTACCTTTCTCCTAAAGCTTTCGGAATTCATCATGCCATTATGTCGAAATCTCAAAGCTCCGAATCATTGCACGTAACTGTCGTTATTGTATTATTTGGTTCTTTCGGAAAGTTAATCCAGAATGATAAAAATTAGGATGTGGCCCTTGAGGACCTTGGCTGTTTTTTTTTGTTTCTTAATCTATATACAGTCTGTGGGACTCCGTGGATGAGGGATCAGCCAGTTGTAAGGCTACTACCTAAGCACAGAACATCACATACACACAATAATAGATATCCATGCCTTGAGTGAGATTCGAACCCACGATCCCAGTGCTGGAGCGGACAGACGTGTCATGCCTTAGACCGTGCGGTCATATGATCGGCAGGCTCTAATATTATGGTAATAAATTGCCAAACAACAAGCATTTATATCCAAACCGTCCCAACTTAATAAAATTCTGATTGTAAACTCACTTCGTTAAAAAGATTTGACGTATTTGCAATTGTAACAGGATTTGTCCAGTATCCTTCCTTTAGGAAGCTGCTCGTAGTTCGGAAGACTCCTACTAGAAACCCACTTGCTGGAACAGATATTTCTGAGAAGATTATAGTCGCATATCTGATTAGGAATTTCCCGTCTCTTAAGAACCCAGAATGTCTATTACCATGTAAATGGTTGCCCTTCACTAGATCCTGTTCTAGCCTAATGAATTAACTGTACACTATTTTTAATATTATCTTGCTTCTACTCAGGTCTCACAAGTAGTTGCTTCAATTTCTCGTCTTCCGGAAGTGACATTTGCCTCTCAATTTACCCTCCTTGGTCTGCTTACAGTAAGAGCGACTGGTGAACAGTAGAAGCCACGAAGCTCCTCATAGAACCTGAGGACCTCACAGCGGTGGTCATTAAGGAGTTCTGTTCTCTGGGATACGACGCCATGTTGTCCCTGAAAATTAACGCATTTTTCTAGCAAGTTCTTTTATTGCTAGTGGGGTGTGACTAAGTCCCTTGTACTGCGGCCACTTCTGGCCTACTGTACCAGCCCCAGATGATAGGTGAGGGTGATTGTGGAGCAATTGGTGGAATGAAGATTGGCAGGGGAAACCGAAGTACTCAGAGAAAACCTGCCCCAGCGCCACTTTGTCCACAACAAATTCCACTTGACCAGACCCGGGCTTGAACCCGGCGACTAGCCTCTTGAGCTATGGAGCGGCCTTTTCTTGCTAGTTGCTCTCACGGTGCTTTCTTGCTTGGCTTATATTCTACTCCGAAGATGGAAGCGACATATTTTTCAGAAACGTCCGTTCACCTTCAACGGACTACACGGCGTTATATACCTGAATTTATACATGAAAACAAATATATTGGCCAGGTGCAGACTAGTATATCAATTAAATGGCATTTAATATAGACTCCCAACATAAAATTTTGCCAAAATTCCTTTAGCATTTCTGAGAAGGTACACATGGATAAATATATTCTCTCAATTGTAGTTTCATTTTATGCACATTTTTCCATTAATGCTTATAATGAAATCTTAGTAGTGGCACCATGTATTTATTTATTTATTTATTATTATTATTATTATTGGAGTGGCTGGGCTTCTCCATGCACCGCGACCAGTTGTTGATCTATTGTACGTCCCCCTTTGATATTCTACTAGTCGCCATACCCTACCGGTACTGGTGCGTGCTATTAGCCCCGTACAGCCAACGAGGTCGGCCCTCGGTACCTAATATTTCCCCCATCTACCAGAGGCATTGGAAACTTCTTGAGCGGGAAACTTGTTGCCTAATTTTGCTCAGAGTTCTCGTAGAGGTGGCACCATGTAAGTCCACACGCATGATTCAAGAACCTATAAAATGATTTGCAATGATATATGGTGAATATGAGTGAATATAGCACTCACTCACTCACTCACTCACTCACTCATGGACCTGAGCCCTTCTTGAGAAGCCGCCAATTGTTCACCTATTCAAGAGCTTCCCAGTATTTTATGGAACTCTAAAGTTCATTACCGTGTTCACAAGAGCCCTCCACTGCTTCATATCCTCAGCCATATCAATCCAATCCACGCCATCCCATCCTATCTCTCTAAGATCCATTTCAATATTGTCCACCCACCTACGCCTTGAGCTTCCTAGTGGTCTCTTTCCTTCTGGCTTTCCCACAAATATCCTATATGCATTACTCTTCTCCCCAACTCGTACTACATGCCCTCCAAACCGCATCCTCCTTGACTTGATCATTCTAATTATACTTGGAGTAGAGTACAAGTTATTAATTTATATATCTTTGGCGCTACAGCCCCAATTTGGGCCTGGGCCTACCTCCATGAAACTCTCCGTTTCACTTCGGTTTACTAGATCTTACATATTCGGTAGGACTCCTTGGGCCAGTGATCAGCTCGTCGCAAGGCCTCTACCTGTAGACAAACACAGAAAAACGCACACAAACATCCATGCCCTGAATGGGATTCGAACCCACGATCCCGGCTTCCGAGCGAGCGAAGACAGTGCATGCCTCAGACCGCTCGGCTACTGTGACCGGCAGTGTATAAGAATAATATATAAGAATTCAGTTCGTACCTCACAGGAAACAGATCCGAACCCACGGTCCCGGTTTCCAAGCGAGCGAAGACAATGTATGCCTTAGACCGCTCGGCTACCGTGACCGGCACAAGTTATTAAGCCTAATAAAAGTAGCAGTAAGAGTAAGAAGAACAAAACCGCTGTTCGTCAGTTCCTATCCCAGATTTATTTTAAGGGTGATAAAGAACTCTCCTTGCTAACGAGACCATTAACTAACCCGAAGATTTGACTGTGTGAAATATATCTGTATATATTAAGTGACAAACATATAATTGCTTAGAAATATTTTCCCATATATCATTTTTGTCGGCGGTTCTGGGAAACCTGTTTCTCAGTCTGATTCATTGCGAAGTCCTGAGCGACCATTTAAATATTATGTCATATATTCTCCTTAAGTATCTTTGCTAGACTGTAAGTAGAAATATCCATTTGCCAGATGTGTGAGGATTTTTTGCTTTAAAACAGAACACAATTAACCACACGAACATGCCAGTCCCGCAACATCTGCTACGATTACCATTTCAGGAACTGTAATAAAGAAACTACATGAAGCATTCGAACAAGGGGAGATAACATACTTAGATTTAAGTGATAAGAATGCTCACGTGAGAAAGTAAACAAGAAGTTATGAGAATAATTAATTTCCTGTTTTCCTTATATACGACACGAACCCCATAGAAAACGATGAATCCAAAAATTCTTCTATTGTTGTGTATTTGTTGTCGCCGTAATTTTTTTAGCGAGCCGTTGTCTAGCAACTTACTCATGAAAACAGACTGATAGGAGGGATTTTTAAAGCAAGCCATTGACATGGGTGCAGGTGACATAATATACATACCAAGTTTCATAAAGATTAGTTCAGCTATTCAAAAGTTAATTGTGGGGGGACACAGCATGATGTTCATATAAGCATCCTATCCTTTTGAAAATATGCAATGTAAGCTACATACGAAGGCATTTGATTGCGTAAGAATGATGTGGTGATTGATGAGTAATATCTTCTGGAATATCTGAAAATCAGCGGATATTTCGGAGGAATATATCATCTCCATCTTCATGGTTGAGGAGTGAATCAAGTATGAAGCATAAATCAGACAGCAAGCAGAGATTTCGCTTGCTGTCTGCTTGCTTGCTTGCTGTTAGTCCCTTTCTTAGCTTACTCTTTAACTCTGAAGATGAATTCGCAATTTTCTTCCGAAACGTCGCTCAATTTTCAACAGTCTATACGGCGCTGTATCCCAGAAGACAGATATTCAAGAAACGTATTTATTTTTTAGCGATATTAATGTTCACGTTAGATAGTAAAAAGTGAAGGTCTTCGCTTGCGAAAAAATGAAGTGGTGATTCATCGATTATATCTTATGCGATATAACACCGCGTAGTCATGAGAAAGTCAACCCATATTTCGAAGGAACATGTTGCCTCTATCTTCAGGGCTGAGTAGTAAACCAAATATACTCGTAAAACCAGCAAAAAACAGGCGGAAAGTAGGGTTTGCTTACTGTCTGCTTCATGCTCACTTCTTGCCTGGCTTTATCTCCCTCTTGTACGCTTCGTTCTTATCTTGACATATTCATCATCCCTGAAGATGATGGCGGCGTGTTTCTCCGAAACGTCAGTTGATTTTCAGCTAAATATACGGCGTTATATCCCAAAAGACGAAATTCTTGTTAACCGCTGAGATAATCTCAAATCATACGAAGTGGTTGGTTGTTACATTTATTGTACCTAGAAGCATTGTACATAATGTATCCTTCACGAATATTAATTGCTTTTACTAATTAAAGACAGGTGAAATCAGGGAACAACAAGAATAAACTCAAGACGTCCTTGAAGTTGGGAGGCAGAACTTCCCTTTATTTGAGGTTACTTTACACTTACTCGACATTGAGAAAGTTCATACAGGGTGTCGCAGGAGGAAAGGTCATTATTCTGGGAGACCATAATATTGGCCATTCTGAGCAGGAAATTGTATATGTACATGTGTCCTATTCCGAACGCTTTCCGAGATAGAGCTATTTCAGTGCGCAGTACACTGTACACTGCACAGACGAGCAACACGCCATGTCCTCACACTAGTTTCACCGAGATAGATCTATTTCAGTGCGCAGTACACTACACTGCACAGACGAGCAACACGCCATGTCCTCACACGAGTTTCACCGAGATAGATCTATTTCAGTGCGCAGTACACTGTACACTGCACAGACGAGCAACACGCAATGTCCTCACACTAGTTTCACCGAGATAGAGCCATTTCACTGCACAGTACACTGTACACTGTACAGACGAGCAGCACGCCATGTCCTCACACGAGTTGCACCAAGATAGAGCTATTTCACTGCGCAGTACACTGTACACTGCACAGACGAGCAACACGCCATGTCCTCACACGAGTTGCGAAGTGCATTGATGTTGACTGTGGAATTTTCACAAGGTGAGAGAGACTGCCGATATCCTTGTATGTATTAATATGGTTGGGTTTTTCAATATGCAATTGTAAGATCCGCAATGGGGAACGAGGCTATCCAGATATAATAATCGACACTTTTTTTTTATTTAGTGATTTAATTAGGATATCCAGGAGAAAAGAGACCACTAGGAAGACCAAGACGTAGGAAGTTGGACAATATTAAAATGGATCTTAGAGAGATAGGATGGGATTGTGTGGACTGTATTGATCTGTCTCAGGATAGTAAACAGTGGAAGACTCTTGTGAATACGGTAATGAACCTTCGGGTTCCATATAATCGTGCGAAATTCTTGAGTAGCTGCAGATTTGGCGGCTCCTCAAGAAGGGCTCAGCTCCATGCGTGAGTGTGTGTGTGTGTGTGTACGCGCATGCGCTTTCCGCTTCCACGTGAGGTATTTAATTAATCGAAGAGTAGGAAGAATGTCGTTTCCGAACCTCACTCGAAGCACGGATATGTACGGGGTAAGTAAGGATGAGTTGGACAGGGCATGTGGCACGAATGGGGGGGAAAAGGAATGTATGTAGGATATTGATGGGAAAGCCAGAAGGAAAGAGACCACTGGGAAGACCAAGGCGTAGGTGGGTGGACAATATTAGAATGGATCTTAGAGAGATGGGATAGGATGGTATGGACTGGATTGATCTGGCTCAGGATAGGGACCAGTGTAGGGCTGTTGTGAACACGGTGATGAACCTTCGGTTTCCATAAAATGCTGTGAAATTCTTGAGTAGCTGCAGAATTGGCGGCTCTTCAAGAAGGGCTCAGATAAATGAGTGAGTGAATGAATGAGTCATTCATTTAACATCGTTTAATCAACTGCAACGGTAACGATTTGGACTGATGACCGTGAATGTGTTTGTGATGGATGAGTGATTGCATACTTGATAGTCTCACAGATCTCCTTGGAAATCTGCAACCTAACTGACACCTGTAAGACGAGACAAGACAAGACCTTGGCTAAGCTGTCGCTTCTCCGGGGGAGATTCTTACTGCAATTCTTTCCCACGCAGGACCGAAGAACCTGCCCATTCATGAAAACCGCTGAGAACACGCTCTTTTTTGTGTGTTTGTGTGTCCATTTTACGTTTCTTATGACGTAGCACTTGGGTGTGTTTGCTCGATACAGTACAGCCTTGCTGTTTTGTCTTGTAGATTTTCCGGTAACATTATTGTTTGCTGTTGGAAGAAATGTACCAAAGTTTCAACACTTCTTTTTTTTTACGAGATTAAAAACTTCTGTTCTAGGAAGTCATACTAGAAATCGAAAGTAAAAGTTAGGAAGGAATAAATACAGTACGCAAAAAGAGACGAAAGAAAGAATAAAGGATTGTTGGAAGGAATAAGAAAAGAGGGATTAAACTAAGAGAAGAAGAAGATTAAAGGAAGATAAGCGAGGTAACTATAGAAAAAAATTAAGCGTGAGAAGATACAGAGGGAGGGAGGGAGGCAGAGGAAATGATAAAGAAACAAGAAAGAAGTTTGTCAACCTCCAATGATTATGATGATAATAGCGAGGACATATCCCCATTTTTATGGGTTGCTTTTCAATTTCAATATTTCGGGTGCATTTCCTTATTTCAAGAAAAAGTGAGCTAAAAAGTAAACTATGTCTCTTTGTCAAGTGTATTTTTTAGTAAGGTAAAAATGTAAATTATCCAACAGTTTCCGAGATAGAGCTATTTCACTGTACAGTTCCAAAGCTGTTGATAAGGAAGAGATATTACGTACTGTTTCTAATATCGGTATTTATTTTTCAAGTGACAAAGTTGGTACAGTATACCTAGTATAATACATTTTCGAAAATTCCACCGTCAACATCAATGTAGGTGGTAACTCGTGTGAGAACAGCATATCAGAATATTCGGTATTTGTGGAGATGTGCGGCATTTTTCACGACCCTGCTACAGTGTCAGTATCAGCAGTTACAACGGCCAACTGACGTTTCACACCGAACCATATTGGGCGCTAAATCCAACTACTGTACAGTGAAATAGCTCTATCTCGGAAACAGTTCGGAATAGGGCACATGTACATATACACTTCTTTGCTTAGAATGGTCAATACTGTTACCTCCCAGTTTATTGACCTTTCCTCTTGAGATATGCATTATATGAAGCTCGAAACTAACATAAGTGACAGTAATAATAAATAAATATTAAATAGATACATGAATTCAACATTATTTATGTTCACATATTTGGAAACCAAACATCACATCTCATATACCCGAAGAATGAAACCTGAGAAATAATAGGACACATATTTCCGATTTTCGGTGCGAATAGTGGTTTTTCCGTTTTCCTTTCAAAAATACGTTTTGTGTTCGGCGTTATATTTGGAAGCTGAATTCTGAAATATGACGCTGAATTCGGTCTGTTTTTGTAATTTGCATTTTTTGTTGTGCAGTTCGAGAGCCCGTTTGCACACAAGTATGTGAAATGCACGTCCCGATAAAGCTTTTTCCTCTGAGGCAAACACGCAGCTTAGTGTCATAATTTCTATCTTTTAGGGTGACATTTATAATCCAAATAACGTACGAAGTGAAACTCATTTTAAATAAATTTTATTACAAATATATTTGAATTATTTTTATATTGTGAGGGAATTTTCATGGGAGATCCTTATTTTCCGGTCTATTTAAATTATTTTTATATTGTGAGGGAATTTTCATGGGAGATCCTTATTTTCCGGTCTAGAAAACCGAGATTAACGGCCGTGGGGATCCGTTGCGCTGACCACGCGAAACACTGTATCCGCTAAATTTGGCACTACACTGATAAGCGGCGGTCGCTCGGTCAGTATAGTTCGCTTACGGACTAAAACCATGGAGTTTCTTTTTTGTTGTTTTTGTTTTGATCCTTATTTTCACTTTGCTGAATCCCAGGACTCAGTGGAACAGCATTTAGGAAGCAGTGTCTTAGGTTCGATTGTGCCACAACAAGTTGGAGGGCCTTGCAGTGTATTCCTGAACATGTAAGCAGTTCAGTGATGGAAGTAGTCGATAGAGAGGTCAATTTTATGGGCTCGAAGCGACACATGTTACATCGGTGGCTTCCTTTGGCAGCTTTTCATTTTAATGCTGGCTGAAATAGAAGAGAGTGTACAGTTGTTCAGCATTTAGACACAGGCTCTGAGAACTGCCCTACATTTCTGCTGCAGCTTCGCACAAATTCCACGGAGTACAATATGCTGAGGAAGCTAATGACCTCTTGATCTTGAATCTTTTTGATTGAAGCTTATATTACCTTCATTTTCTGCTCTGGGTTGCATTAAAGCGAATAAGTAATGTTTACCACGAACAGTTAGTAATACTTTTTGGATTTTGTTGCTTTTTTTCCCCCCGTATTAAAACCCACATAGTTACATGGGGGAGGAGGGGGAGGGTTGTTTGAAGCACACGATCGCTCCAGGGCAGGTCACGATTGGACAGCCGCCCACGCTGCGCACTGGCCCC
This sequence comes from Cryptotermes secundus, assembly GCF_002891405.2. Taxonomy (NCBI): domain Eukaryota; kingdom Metazoa; phylum Arthropoda; class Insecta; order Blattodea; family Kalotermitidae; genus Cryptotermes; species Cryptotermes secundus. Next base: position 521,183 of record NW_019743001.1, on the reverse strand, counting down.
GGCATGTGATGTCCGACTTCAGGCAGCAGTGACTCAAGTGCATGCACTTCAAATTCAGTACAGTGACTAGCGGAACTAATGAACGGTTATCTATGGCTCTCAAATATGAGGTTATATTTTGGGGGAAGGACAAAAAAAATACAAGTAATTAACTAACTAACCAACTAACCAACAAATCAGCCAACCCAACCAGATTCATTCTGCATGATCGTCCCAGTGAAATTTAGTGTTGCACTTATTTAATTCCCTGCTCTTATAAAAAGGGATATTCATTGATGTCTTCATAAATTTCCGCTGTTGGTGTCTGTCCTATATCAGTTGAACCAAGCAAGCTGTTGCTCTGTTCTGTATTCACTGGTATATATTTTAATATTATACTTCCAGATGCAATTTCATCAAAATTTTACGTAAGTTTCTCTCAATTCCCATTCGTGTTGCATGTAGCTCAAGCGGATAGTCGCTGGATTCCCACCGCGGCGGCCCTGGTTCGATCCCGGGTCTGGTCAAGTGGGATTTGTGGTGGATAAAGTGGCGCTGGGGCAGGTTTTCTCCGCGTACTTCGGTTTTCCCCTGCCAATCTTCATTCCACCAATTGCTTCACAATCACCCTGACCTATCATCTGGGGCTGGTACAATAGGGCAGAAGTGGCCGCAGTACAAGGGACTTAGTACCACCCCCACTAGCAATAAAAAAAAAAGTTCAGTTCATCCTTTGACTCGTGATTTAATCACGAAGATGTTATTAGCACTGAAGTGGCCGTTATGAAATGTTCTCCAACCTCATATTGTTTCGTCTGTGCTTGCAATTAAAGTGGTCAAGGAAATGTGTTCAGATAAAACTGAGATTGAGTATTAGAGGAACCGAGACAATTACAGACTAAGGGATTCCATGATCAGAGTGCTTATACTGAAACAGTATAACGGGATTGATCATCTGGAGTGGGAGAGACAGCTGATTTGAGTAGGAACATCTTTCGTAAAGTTGCAAATCCGTACACAAATATATGTAATAGGATAATATTAAAAAGTGTCTTTCCGAAATAATTTGTGGCAAGGGTAATGGGACACTCTCATGATCGTATCGAATTATAGGCTTTGATAATAGCAGTACTGATCTTTTGGGTCTATTGTCAGAATGTTTAGTGATCGAGCTGATAAACGCTATAGTTTTCCCATTATCTGAATCTGACGGCACCAGACATACTACTAAAACTCACCAAATGTGACACAGTATGTATTCATATCTGTTTGTTTTGAATACTGATAGAGTTAAACATCTGAACATTTCGCCCAAAAAATGTCCACTATTGAACTGGACACTATTTCCCGATGGTTCATGTTTATTGTATTCTCTGTTTCGCTGTCAATCCAGCGACATTCTTCGAAAAAAATATTATTGTGAAGTAAGCTACATGCCCAGTCCATGAAATAAAAAAAGTAAAGCTATCCCTGTAACAGGCAGTGAAGGGCCATAGGGTTGTGAGACGTTGAGGGTCCCACATTATCTAGACAATCGGCTCAAAGATGGCGGTAAGGTTGTCAGCCTTACGCCCCGGCCGTGCTTTACTCCCCAGGAAAAATATTTAATTAATTCCAGGTACTCATTACTGTTAGAGGCTGAGTCGACCCCAGGCCAATACTGGCCAACCCATGAAGTCTTTTTTTCTCTGTTTCCTAACATCTCTGTGTTAGTTGTGTAATTCATTCAGTTCCATGTATATAATAAATTAAACAGCCACTTACGAAACCATCTTAGATCACGTGTTTCCTCTTCTTTTTCAATTTGAACACTTGAAATTTTCGCTCTTCTCGCAAAGTAAAACATGTCTCGACACAATCGTAAATGCATCTTCAGTTTTGTGTTCTGGGAGAAAGAAGGGACGATAAGAATTTCTAAAACTAATTAATAAGAATTGCTGCATTGTGTCAACACATTTCTTGAAAAGTTGGTGTTTATTCAGTTGCTCAAAAAAGTCACCGATTCTGTTGGACCAAAAAGTGAATTACTCTATTTATAAAAACGCAGAATTGGGTCCTATTGCTAGATAGTGCTGTTCACTGCATTGCTTCATGCCCTATATCCCTGAGAACCAATATAATGTTAATCCTATTTTATCCTGACAAAATGGCAGAAACTAAAATTCCTTGTAGATAAAACTTTTCACTGAAATACTATTAATGTCAGATTGTCTGTTTTATCCGGCCGTGATACTGATCCCTGTTTGTTGGTGATAATGTTAGGGGCAGACTTTCAGTAACAAAACTAGAAAAGTAAAATATAAAAATATTCAACCTTAAATAGGCTGAATGAACTTTTCCTGAACACCCTTCTCATAATGGCCGTTACTCCTAGGGGCTTGCATTACCAGGGACCTGACGTCGGCTTTCTAAACGCCTTATAACCTTTTAGACGTTCACGCATGTCCGGCAGACAGGAGCAATCTCCTCTTGCGCATGCTCGCCTCATGCCACTCTTGTGGTTAGGGCGCTATCTTTCGGCTGGCACGCCCTTGCTAGTAACACCATAACGTTATGTGCTCGACCATATGAAAGATGGCGTTACTTTCTATGTCATCGGTTCTTACAAGACACGATCTCAACAATCAGGGATCAAAGTTCAGGACACAAATCACGCGTTTCTCTCATTTGTAACCAAAATAGAATAACGAATTTGAATTTTCTGTGTTACTAAATTGTACGAAATGAAACAAAATCTGTTTATAATGGAATTGCAAAGGTTACGGCAATGTCTTACTGTTAAAGCCGTTTTGCTGTAACACAAGGCTTAAACATGTCGCTAGTGCGCAGACTAACTTAATGGAGCCTAGTACTTCTTGAGAAGGCAACATAATTCACGAACATTTTATGAAAATCAAATGTTCATTGCCCTTTTCAAAACAGCTCGACAGTGGTCTCATCCTGAGCCAGCTGAAATCAATCTATACTCTGATTTTGTTCTCTCTGGGATCAGGTATACTCTTAATATTATCCACCACCTACGTCTTGGTCTTTCTAGTGGTCTCTTTCCTTCTGGCTTTCCCACCAATAACTTTTTTACTTATGTTCTGTGCCACGAATGGGAGAAACAGGAATAAAGATAGATAGATAGATAGACAGACAGACAGATACACAGACAGACAGATAGATAGGTAAGTAAGTAGATATATATACAGATAAAGAGATAGATAGGTAGATAGATAGATAGATAGATAGATAGATAGATAGATAGATAGATAGATAGATAGATAGATAGATAGATATAGACGAATTCAAATACTAAAAATGGATTTCCACAAGTAAGTTGTTAAGTTTAAGAAAAAAGGGAACGCATGTAACGCTCTGCGTGGGGTTAGCATTTCGTCAGTCTGTCAGTGCTTTAGTAGTCTACGTGAGAGGCTTTTGGACTTCCAGTCAGGACTGCCTGCAGGATTTTGGGAAGCCATCTTGCAATCTTCTGGACGCGAGAAGTCGGACTGTTCTGTCACTTCGCTCTTTTGCGTGTAGATTTTATTGAGACGCATTGTTCAGTCTGACATCGTCTGATGTTCTGAATAGATCAGTCGAACAGGTGGACGAATTCTATAGAATGTAAATGCATTAAACCACTCATCACGATACTGAATGTTACTGAATGCTTGTCTAATTTCCTCTGACAGGGTGAAGGAATTGCAACCCCTAGACAAGACAGAGGTGACCTTTAAGGAGACGGGTACACTGCGAGCAGCTGTTACAGCTGTCCGGTCTGGGAATACGTACTGGGTTTCCTACTCTATTTTTGTCAATATTTTATTGTTACATATCGTAGCTGTTACGGCGTAATTATTAAACCCTTGTTTCTGGAGACTGCAGATTTACGTTGTGAAGGAAATTGAATATCATGATGAGGCTAAGAATCACGCTGATGGTAGCATAGCTATTGGTAATAAAAGACTCATAACAGAGTTCCAGATAAATTATATTCCAGGCACATTGGAGATATAAAAAAATTTCTTATTCCCGTAAGGGCCAGTGTTTCATAAACGTTATTGAATTCTTTCCTGAGACAATCGAAACTATTTCCTTATGACAAATTTTAATATTGTGGCTTGTAGACCCGTTATTAGGCGGGGACTCTGCAAACAACAGCCGTTGATAGATAACGACCGCTACGTGCACGCACGCAATACTAGAACAAAGTTGACTCAACCCGTTTCTAGGCAACGGATAGGTAAACACGCGTTTACAAGAATAGAGTGATTGTTGTAAACGGTGTTTTCTGTTCGGTCCGTATGAAGTGATTACAAGGAAGATAACTGGGGGCTATCCAGTTAGTGGTAGTAGTAGTAGTAGTAGTAGTAGTAGTAGTAGTAGCAAGAGCAACACAATACATATGTAAGCCTACACCAAACAATCAACTCAACGGCACAGAATCTTCTTGGATATTTATACTTCCGATCATAAAATTTCTTATTATTATAATGTCTGAAAAGGTTCATCAAATGTTCACAAAAGCTCTGCAACAAATCTTATTCCGAACGAGCTAAATTCAGTCTGTAACTTCAGGCCTTATTTCTCTGACATCTTTTATTATCTTCTTCTTTGTGTCAAGGTCTCACGAGACTTCCTTTCCCTTAATTTTTTTTACAGCGGAAATGACGTCACTCTTTCTCCCATTCGGTTCTTTAATACTTCGTAATAAAGACAACAAAATCTGTTGGATACTGCAGTAAACTTTGTGAGCTGCGTTTGTCGGAGCACCGTACAATGATTAAGTGAATTTACTTGAAAATAATTTACTTTAGAATGAGTATTTCAAATTCCACTATGCCTTTCTTCGAGACAGAAGGCGGTACTGTACATAAAACAAGCGAAACACCTGGCCACAATGTTGTCGGCGTATATATTTTATATTGTGGAAACTGCAATTTTATTTTCTCATAAAAATGCAATTGACACTCATTGCGGGAGCCAATAAAGTTGTTTCCACTATCTGACCATGGGCTTGTTTCACGTCTCACGTAGTATATGGCCTTTTGGCACTGCAACGGACCTTGGGCCGCTGGTGTTGTGAACAATGGCCATTGGCCCACATGTTAGCGACGAAACTGACTGCTTTACCGCCCATGGCCCTTGAAGGCGTTTCGCGCTGTGCTGGCTCCTGCAATGTCAGAGTTGTTGAGGCAATACTTCGGTGCTAAAAGTACACGGAAGAGGAATGTGTTTTGGGATGTAGCGCTGTGGAGCATAGTACAATAGTGTCGACGTTTCGGTGGAAAATTCTTCCTCCATATGTGATACAGGAGATCTTAGAAAACTTCGTGTTATTCGAGTACGCATGAAGAGCCTTCTGTGTAGGAATGCAGACAGGAAGAGGATAAAAAGGAAGAGGAGATAAGAAGAATTGTAGAAAAAAAGGAAATTAAATTGAAAATGATGAGTGAAGGAAGGAGAAATGAAGCATTTTACGTTTTCAGTGCGGGTTGATAGTGTTGAAGAATTATTCTTCTTCACTATATTGACTTATTCGTTGCCTTCTCTTGTTACCCCTTCACTTCACTTCACTTCACTTCACTTCCTACACCCAGGGTTGTGACATCATGTAGTAGTCGAGATCAACAATAGTTAGTATAACTTTATATACATATATACGACGGTTGAGGTAAAACTGTAAGAGGCCGTGAGCTCCACAAGGTTGTGAGAGGTCGAGGCTCCCACATTTTCTAGTCAATCGGCTCACAGATGGCGGTGAAATTGTCAGCCTTACGTGCCGGCCGCCCTTTACCCTTCAGGAATATTCCTGATACTCATTTCTGTTAGAGGCTGAGTCGACCCCAGGGCCATATTGCGGTTGGAAGGATTAGGTCAATTGAAAATGATGATCATGATAATAATAATAATAATAATAATAATAATAATAATAGTTGCTTAAAATTATTTGACTGAATTTGTTGTTCTTTTGTATGTATTGTTGGAAGTCGATTTTTTACTGCGAGAACGTGTTTACTGAGCCGTAGCCTAGTAACGGCTCTGCTATGTTGGCCTATCTCGCGGTCGTCGCATAGTAACGGCTTTACACATTACAATACTGTATTACGTCATGGGTAATAAGAAGAAAACAGACAGATCACAGCCATTGCCGTTGTAGTTTTAAGAGGGCTATGGAATTTTACAAGAAACAAATTATAATGAATAAAGAAATTAGAGACTATTTAAATACATATATTTAAAAGTGTATTAGATTGAATTTATAGATTGAACATTTGAAAAGAATGAATAATTAAAGTTTAGTTAAAATTTAATAAAATATTTTTCGAAAGGAAGAAGATATTAAGGAAGACCAAGAGTAAAATGGTATGACACAGATACCGATATTTTGCTTAACGATGACAGAACCAAATATTGTTATTGTTGATTCTAATTAATGTGTATTCTTATGGTAATTTCGCTTCCCGGCCCGATGAGACAGAGATGCACGGTTGTTATCTGAGTTATATAACTTATAGTCAAACTATTAGAATATACAGAACTATAATTTTGCCTGTGGTTCTGTATGGGTGTGAAACTTGGTCTCTGATATTAAGGGAGGAATATAGACTGAGGGTGTTGAGGAGAATATTTGGACCGAAGAGAGATGAAGTGACAGGAGGTTGGAGAAAACTGCATAATGAGGAGCCTCATAACTTATACTCTTCTCAAGTATCATTAGAATGATCAAGTCAAGGAGGTTGAGGTGGGCATGGCATGTAGCAGGAATGGGGAGACGAAGAATGCATATAGGATATTGGTGGGAAAGCCAGAAGGAAAGAGACCACTGGGAAGACCAAGACGTAGGTGGGTGGACAATATTAAAATGGATCTTAGAGAGATAGGATGGGATCGGATGGGTTGGATAGATCTGGCTCAGGATAGGGAGCAGTGGGGGCTCTTGTGAAGACGGTACTGAACCTTCGGGTTCCATAAAATGCTGGAAAATTCTTGAGAAGCTGCACAATTGGCCGCTCCTCCAGACGGGCTCAGGTCCTTGAGTAAGTAAGTAAGTAATAGGCAAACTATCGTGACGTCTTGCGTGAGAACTGTTAGTTTTGTTATAATATTAAAAAGTTTCAGTTGTACCTGTGCTTATCTAATTAAACACTTCGCCTTGAAGACGTATGGGCAGTTGATATGTAGACCCACGTTTTCTTAACTTAGGCACTAGCTGGAGGTGAGGGATCAGCTTCACGCCCCGGCAAAGAGCCCTCGGTACCTATTGGCTAGGAGGTTGAGTGGGCCGCAGAAGCTGTCTGGACAAAATGGAGAAGTGAAAATTCTTGCCCTCATCCGAACTTGAACCCCGACCCTTTGGTCGTCCAGTCCTTAGCCAGTCGCTATACCGACTTCACTATTCCGGCTCCTGTTATAATATTAAAACAGAAATGAATTATTTCACTTAGTCTCTGAATTCTGTAGTGTAAGAATGAACTGTATCTAACAAATTACCAACAAATTCAACTTTCATTTTGTTTCAAATCGCACCCAAAACCTACCTTAACTTAAGTAATCCACTACTTTGTCTGATGTGACGCTTGGTTGCGAAGAATGTTATACGCGCATACAAAACAAAAAAAAATCTGTGGCATGTAGTCCGCAAGCGAACTATACCGACCGAGCGACCGTCGTTTGTCGGCGAAGTTAGTGCCAGCTTTAGCGGATAGAGTGTGCCACGTGGTCAGCGCAACGGATCCACGGCCGTTAATTTCGGTTTTCTAGACCGGAGTTTTACTCGCATAGCTAATTTTACTGTGACAATAGCGTGAAGTATTCTCGCTTGTGCTCCTAGTGGTCTATTGTTACGAGATAACCTACAGCTCTACAGACTGTACAAACCTTGAACACCCAGCACTTTAGCAAAGCCTCGGTCTTCAGACTCTAAGATATTTCCTGTTTCCTCTCTCACAGGCGTAATTAATTCCATGTGAGTGAGTAGCTGTTGTGGAGGGGGGAGGAAAAAAATATCTTCAAATTTTGATGGATTTAGTTGTATTCGGGGCCCCTGATAAGGCTTATGATTGCTGGGATGTTGTCTCTCTGCCTCTGTATATGTGTGTGACATTGTTCTCATTATTTAAAAGGTTTATACGCTACACAGTTCGCTGTCCTGTGAGCAATAGCTGCAGGAGTAGGCATCATTCAAATGGGCTCCAAGAAGAAAATTCTACAAACCAGAAGGATGCGAGTTCGAGTCCCAATTACGTGGATGTTTTCAAATGACCTAATCCTTGCAGCCGCACTATGGCCCTGGGGTCGACTCAGCCTCTAACAGAAATGAGTACCAGGAATATTTTTGGTGGTAAAGGGTGTCCGGGGCTTAAGGCTAACAAACTTACTACCATCTGTGAGCCGATTGTTTAGATAAAATGTGGGAACCTCAACATCTCACAACCCTATGGGTCTCCACGGCCTGTTACAGGGATAGCCATAGCTCAAGCGGTTAGTCGCTGGCTTCCCACCGCGGCGATCCGGATTCGATCCCGAGTCTGGTGAAGTGGGATTTGTGGTGGACAAAATGGAGCTGTGGCATGTTTTCTCCGAGTACATCTGTTTCCCCTGCAAATCTTCATTCCACCAATTGCTCCACAATCACCCTCACCTATCATCTGGGGCTGGAACAATAGGCCAGGATTGACCGTAGTACAAGGGACTTAATCCCACCCCACTGCCATTAAAAATTACCTTTATTTTGCAACCATTCATAGATACCATCCCCTGAATAACACTGCGTAGGTGACATCTTCAGGGAGATTACGATATTCAATATACATGAGACAGCCGATTTACTCGTTTAGGACAAGACAGTGTTGCCTATACAGTGTTAAATCTCGAAACAATAGGCATTTGTCTGTAATACATGAATATCGAGGTCAATGAGGGACACAAAATTCCAAAAATAAAATGCATTAAGAAATCGTTCTAACCTCCACTTGGAATGCTGCCCATTCCGCTCCTGCTAATTGATCGCGCTGAACACATGCAACTGTTACGGCCTTGCTCGGTTGGACTGTCCTGGATCGATGTATCAGTTTTATTTCATCTCTGATGTAAAGCACAATAAAGGAAGTTTGTCTGAAAGCTGACAGCTTCCGCGGAACAATTTGGCAGACATCTGATTGGTGGAAAAGGGAAAGATTGTAAAACCCATACAATAGTGGACTTGGCGAGGCTTAATATTTTATATTAATAACTTCAATTATGTTAAGGCCTTTCGATAATGTTTCCTGTCGGATTAGCTCTGTTAGAAGAAAGTTTACGCTATTGGATGGAAGACCGTAAAATCGGGGTTCGATTCCAAACTGTAGGAAAAGGTGTAAGATTTGAGGCTTTCACGGCGGTGACTATGAAGAAAGCAGTCTTCTGGGATTTGGCACCGTGTATACCCTGAAGATGGAGGCGATACGTCCCTCCGAAACTTCGGTTAACACCACATATACACGGTGCCAAATCCCAGAACACTGCTTTCTTGTAGGAAGAGGTATTTCTCAACACAGTGTTTATATACTATACACTGAGTATTAGAAATTTCTTCCCCGGGACTAATGGAATCAGCCCGTGAAGGTGTTCACTCATCTTTGTCCAATGCCGAGGTTAAAAATTCGTGGAAATATCCCTTCACTCCTCCTGATCCTCCCTGGGATCCTTTTTATATAGTGCTGGGGTGGACACAACAGAAAACACCTTTTCCATCGTTATAGCTCAAAAATACCTCGATTGTTGCTTCCATATTCTTTCTCGTGGAAACATGTTTAACGAGTCGTTGCCTAGTGATGGACGTCTACTCTGGCTCTACTATTCCGGCTTTCAGGTTTCATGTCNTCGATTGTTGCTTCCATATTCTTTCTCGTGGAAACATGTTTAACGACTCGTTGCTTAGTGATGGACGTCTACTCTGGCTCTACTATTCCGACTTTCAGGTCTCATGTCACAATTTTTTTAATTGATAGTGGGGTGGGACTAAGTCCCTTGTACTGCGGCCACTTCTGGCCTACTGTACCAGCCCCAGATGATAGGTGAGGGTGATTGTGGAGCAATTGGTGGAATGAAGATTGGCATGGGAGACCGAAGTACTCAGAGAAAACCTGCCCCAGCGTCACTTTGTCCACCACAAATCCCACTTGACCAGACCCGGGGTCGAACATGGGCCGCCGCGGTGGGAAGCCAGCGACTAACCGCTTGAGCTATGGCGTGGCCCTATCTCACGCCACAATAGTCAAAGAATATCTGTTACACTTCTCTGAAGATTTGTATTAATCTTTCATACTTAAGAAGTACGTGAAATCAGTGTGTACAGAACTGTTAAAAATATGAAAAATTAATGTTACAAGACGGTCAAGATATTATTGGCTTCTTCCATATTTAAAAGCGCAGTCATTTCTGTTTAATTATCATTCAAGCGAGACAAATTTCAACACGTGTTTAGTTTTCAGCGGAGAAATTATTTGTTTAAAAACGAACTTGGCTAGCAACAAGAAGTGGTACAAATTGCACGCATGCCATGTCAGTTAATGACGATGTCCTCTAAGTTGAACCGGACGGACGGACAGATGAATGTAGGCCTTAATGCACACCGCTCGTGCCTGAGTGTTGAAGTTTAGGCTCTGTGTTGCTCCGAACAATCGACTCTCTGTGTAGTTACGTTTGCGGTCGTATCATATTAATGCAAATCATTCGAACATCTGTATTAATCTGCAAATAAACGGATTTCTCGCAAATGCAAAAGTGATGTTTCACTCGGATTATGATATTTCGACGTGATATTGCTTTTTGATGTTAATCGCATTTTAATATTTCTGATTGTTTGGCGATAATGAGCACTTGATCATACAACACCTGTCCCTCTATCCGCCCAGCTACTTCACTCGGAACGTATTTTCTCGAGTTGTCCGCTCTTGTCCTGAAGTTATGTAGACGTTTCGATAGTTTCAGTTTCCGAACAGCTGGTCCTGACGTTTTTGGCGGCCCTTTCAAGAGCTCTGTTTGTTGTACCGTGTAGACCCGTTGCTAGGAAACGACAGCGAAACAAACAACGTTTGTTTCTATGCACCAGTTTCTCAACAGACACCGGTTGAACTACAACAGTGAAGAACGATGTTTTCTACTGGGTCCGTGCCGGGGGTTATAAACGTGACAAATTTATAATTTAGCCTGTCTGTGAACAAAATACCAGGAGGTTCGTATGAGATAGCCGCCAACCTGGGAGTAAATCATAGAACTGCGGTTAAGTCTTTATGAGCTGTTGCTGTTAGAAGCTGGTAATTGAGGCCGCGGATTTTTTGGGAACCAAGAGAAAGGGGAACGTCCGCCTTTGAAAGCCGTTACCACGCAACGGATAGTGGAGACTGTAATAGACTAAGGACACAAGTCTGTGTGTAACAGTTAACTGTAAAGTGTAGTCACTAATAATGTGTATAAGTGGCCAATAAGTCGAATGACCAATCGAAACCGCTTCTATAGTCACTCATACACGTAATAATATATTTACTACTAAGGCGTTCCTTTCTGGATACGAAGCAAAACCGTAACATACAATATGTAGGTCATGGGCGAAATTCTGTGATGTGAACGTTAAAGAGGTGGTACATATAGTTACCGTTGTTCTTTAAAGAGTTAAGTGGAAGAACAGGCACTGATTTGAGAAAGCTGGGATGGGCAACTGGCTTCCGCTCTGCGACCGGAAATTGTCTGCGGGCCCCAGGGTGTAAGCAGTCCGCACGGGGCGAAGTGGTCGCGACAAGTCCTGTTTTGCCCGTGGCGACGGAGAGCTGACAATGACCTGGAAAGTCGCGCGCTCCGCAGTCGGCCTTTCAACGGCCGTGAGAATTACAGGCCGCTGCTTGCCCCGGGTCCTCGGCGTCTCTCAACGTGTTGCCTGAGTTCTGTGGCAGTCGTGAGCCGCTAACTCCAGGCTCATCGATAATAAAAAATTGCTGTTTCTGAGAATGATTGAAGTGTTCCAGGGTTTACACGTTTACTTTAAGGTTCTTCTGTTGGAAACTTTCTACCATCTCAGCTAACTAACTTCATGGAGCTGAGCCATTATTGACAATCCGCCAGTTGTGTAGCTACTCAAGGACTTCCCAGTATTTTATGGAATCCCAAATTGAATTACCGTGTTCACAAGAGTCCTCCACAGGTCCCTATCCTCAGCCAGACCAATCCAATCCATACCACCCTATATTATTGCTCTAAGATCCATTTTAATATCAACCCACCTACCTCTTGCTTTTCCTAGTGGTGTCTTTACTTCTGGCTTTCTCACCAATATCCTATATGCATTCTTCTTCTCCTCTCTCGTGCTACATGCCCTACCAACCTCATCATCCTTGACTTGATCATTCTAATTATACTTGGAGAAAAGTACAAGTTATGAAGCTCCTCATTATGCAGTTTTCTCCAACCTCCTGTCACTTCATTTCTCTTCAGTCCAAATATTCTCCTCAACACCTTGTTCTGAAACACCCTCAGTCTATGTTCCTCCCTTAATGTCAGAGACCAAGTTTCACGTCCATACAGAACCACTGGCAAAATTTAAACTTTGTATATTCTGATTTTTATGTTTTTGGACTGCAGACGAAAAGACAAAAGTTCTGGACTGAATGGTAGCAAGCATTGCCCGAGTTCAATCTCTTATCTTCTACTGAATCGAATTTTGATTTGTCTTATCGTCGTAGTTTCCTTTTATATGAGACCCACAACCTTCAGGAAATATTTCCATCTTCAGAGGAATGGATTGTAAGGAATTCCTACCCTTACTGGTCCCTAAGTAGAACTGTGGTCTAGATCAACCGCGGAAAGGATGTAATTTCATGATGTAATTTCAACCTGAAGATGTAAATAATGTGAAATATTTGTGGATTTTATATAATGTAAAATAGAAAGATAGACGAAGTCCAAGGGAAAGGTGTTAAATCTTGGGTTAAACCATCTTTACATTCTTTCGTGATTTCGTCGTCCAAACTCTACTGTATATTGAGAGGGTTGTAGCTGATTGATCTTAATAAGTATCTTAACAATAAAACCTAGAGATTTAAAATTGCTAACTCGGAAACTGGTCCTTTTATCCAAGTTTACTTTCTCAAAAGTCATTATTATAAAAAAAAACTTTTTTTTTCTCTCAAACCTCCGCCTTTAAACTTGTCTCTCTCAACCAATTTCATTATCAAATTTTGCACATTTTCTTGTTTTATTATTCAATTTGTGCATCCAGGGTACGGCAGATACGTTCATTTTAGCATATTTCTTTGATAATAAGAATTAAAGCTCTGACGGTATTGCCAAAAATGCGTAGATTCTGTTTAATCCGTTCCAAGTTCAAGCAATCCGTTTCTCTGAGACAAATTTTGAAACCGTCCATTTATCTGTCGGTTGATCGTCTCTCATCAGCACGTTTCAATATTGAATTATTCAAGGATTTCAATGAAAGAGAAATTGAAAGCGTAAATAAAATTATTAAGAGAAACAGAAACAGAAATTAAAATCATGCGAGCAGGAGTAACTTCGAAATGTGGCAATGAGACCTTGGTACTTAAGGACTTAAGCAGCAAAAACTAGGTTTGTTCAACTGTAAATGGTATTGAGAAGCCGTGTCATCGAAAGAATGCATACATCAGAGAAGATTAATTGTTCCGGGATACCGGAGGTTGCCAGAGTAACTTGGTGGGCCTACAACACGCATCTACGAGGGCGCCAAAAACCGTGTGCAAGCGAAGAAAAATTCGTCACATATTTAGGGGTGTGTGACTATAGACGGGGTTTGAATTGGTGAATGGATTTATTGACCACTTACACACGCCACTCGGAACTACAACTAATTACAGCGCTACCTCTAATCTCCACACCTTACAAATAATTTCTGCAAACAGTCTTCTCCAGTCCTCAGTGTCTTACGACCGTTTCCTGGTAACGGATGTTAATAGTGGAGATTCCTCAGTTTACCTCGCTTAGTCCCTTTCTATCCGGCGAATATCCAGCACGTGAACTTCTTCAATTCCTGCTACAGCCGGCCTGGGCTCCTCGTTATATAGCCCCTGGGCGGACCTAACAGAAACCTATCCGCAAAATTTGGCACTAACTTCGCTGACAAGCGGCGGTATCTCGGTCGGTATAGTTCGCTTGCGGACTACATGCTACAGAGTTTGTTTATTTTAAGAAAGATTTGCTTTTGTGTTCAAATGAAAACTACTCTTTCTCACGTCCCTCGCCGTTGTAACAACTGATCTGTGTGTGTGAAAATGAGTCAGCATCAGTGGTTATGCAAATACTGACTCCAGTTGGAGTACACTCCTCTTGTCGTCTACGTATTATATACAGGACAGAACTGTGATGGTGAAAACATCCATCTCCATATTGTCAAGTATATGAGTGACTCTTGGCGGTGTCTGGATTAGATATTATATTTAGCGACCACTTTAACACACATCTCAGCGCCATCACTAATTTCTACATTTTACAGTTCACTGGAGCACACGCTAAGTCTTTTCCAGCCTGCAGTGTCTTCACCACTAGTTGCCTGGTAACGGCTCCTAACAATGGCTGTTCTTCTGTTTCCGGGCTCAAATTCTCTCTGAACGGCGGCTCCGTTCCAAATGAAATATTCTTCAGAGTCAGAGTTTCTTTACTACTGGCATTTTATCGCCAATCATTTCGTCTTGGCGTCAGTCCTCTTGAGACCCACGACCAGAAATTTTTTGAACTGAACTCTTACGGTAATAGTTCTTATGTAACATTTTCTCTGACTATAAGATACTTCAATTGTCCTTCCTATATCCCCATTGCACGGACCGAGTAGAAAACACCGTTTCCAAATTTCCTGTATTGTTGCATGCGTATCCGTTGCCGCTGAAACGTGTTTACAAAGCCATTGCCTAGAAATGTCTCAGGTGTATGTGTTTGTTTCATAGTCGTTGCACAGTACGGTTCTACATCCTACAAAATTTTTAAGGATTATGCGTTTATAATCCGACTGAATTCGATTATTTTTTTTTTAATTTTGTATAGTTATGTACTTCTTGCTAGCGCTTGAACAGTTGAACAGACTTTCTTTTCAGATTTAATATTTTAGGACTTATCTTATATAGGTTTCTAGTGGGGTGGGACTAAGTCCCTTGTACTCCGGCCACTTCTGGCCTATTGTACCATCTTATATAGGTTAGTGCTTGACGAAATGAACATTCTAGCTAAAAAAAAATAGGGGCCTTTCAAATGGGTCCCAAACAACCAAATGGCTGTTTTCTCGAAAACTGCTCAAACGATTTTGAATATATATAAGAAATTTTTAAAATCCACCCTCCTCAGTAGAATTACATTGGCGATATCTTCAGAAGTATAGCGTTTAGCGCAATAGAGACCCAAATGTTTAGAAAAGGTCTATATATCCTATCTCATAATATAATTGATCAAGGGTGGCGTACGGAACAGTAATCGATTTCGTTTTCAAGGAGACCTTGTCAGGGTCCATCGCATAGAAGGAAGTTAATTCAAGTTTTACGCTGATTTTTTCTGTAGTAAGGTTACACATAACTTTAAATTAAACTCGAATTTGATCAGTTTAATCTAATGTGAAATTTATGAATCTAATGTTTTCAGGGACAGGCTTTAATGCTGTAACGTCTCTCTTGTTTCGAAACAGTTATTCTCTGATTGTCAGTAGTCAAGTAAGATCCTGATATCAGCTTATATTTGTTCGTTGCAGTTTCACTGTACCGTCCGTTCTGTTCTTCTTGCCAATGCCAACACTAACACGCAGTCTTACTTATACATACGAACGCTGTACGCCACTTCTAAGTTCACAATGAGACTCTCCTGTCGAACTTGATAACCACAGTCTCATGCCTGGTTAGAACTACAACTCTCGAATATTCGAGAGAGAGGCGCGCGCCGATCTAGCTGAGTCACACCCTCCCTCTCCTCGTTCAGTCACATGACGATATTATAGCGTGTGTAGCCGTTGCTATGCAGCGATCGTGAGATGGGCGGTTATACCAGACCAGTTTCTGGACAACGCCCCGGCAAACACGTTCTCGCCGTAACGAAAACTGTTAACATACGGGAATGAAAGGTGTTGCCTACGAGGTCCGTGCCGAGGAGTTATAAAGAAGAGATTTGGGGCAACCAAATCAGTAGATAGTCTGATGTCAGTTCTGTACGGGACTTGAGCACTAAAGCACAGGAATAGTCATTGTTAGAATCCTTTACCAGGAAACGTTTAGTAACAGAGAAAAAACTTAGTAAGTGCTGTAGTGAACTGTGGAACTAGTGATAATGTTATAGATATTTGTAGTTACGACGTGTAAATCTTAAATAAATTTATTCACCAATCCAAACCCCGTCTATAATCACACACACTACATGGTGTTCCATAACACTTCATATCGTCATCAAATTTGTGTTATACACGTTGCGTTTCCTTTACTCAAGGGGCACACTATTGGTGGCGCTGTTCAAAGAGGGGACGTGCCTACTTGTCATTCACTTCTTCTGTTTTGGCCAGGGTTTCCTCTCCCCGCGCTTTGGCCTTGAAATACACCGGGTCGTTTCTGTTTCTTGATTTGTGCGGGATAAGCTGTGAGGAAGCGGAAGTAGCTAGCTCTGATCGGCCTTCTGTTTACAGTGTCCGAACTGTAGGAAGGCTTTGCCTCAAGCCGTGTATCTTCTGCTGAGGTTTTCCGTCGCGTCTCTTAGTCTCCCTACACAGATTCTGTGGTGATGCTTCGAATTCCCAATTCGTTACTTTTAATTGTATTACAATTCCAGGCTTCAAGCCATATCGACAGTGTCGTTAAATGAAACGTAATTAAATACAGTAACTAGATATTACTGAACAGACCGTCTCTGTTGTCTAGTGGTCAGAGTTCCTGGTTACAGATCAAAATTCCCGGGTTCGATTCCCGGCGCTACCACATTTTCTGAGGAGTAGTGAGTCTGGAACGGGCCCCACTCAGCCTCGTGAGGATAATTGAGGAACTATTGTATTGTATTGGAGAGGGTGGGTTTCCCCATGCCCTTAGACCAGTATTGGTCCATTGTGCTTCCCTCTATGATATTCTACCAGTCTCTATACCCTACCGATATTTGTGCGTACCATCAGTCCCGACCGAGCCAGCGAGTTTGGCCTCTACTGGCTTGGCGGTATCTATAATGCTTCCCCCATCTATCAGAGGGGTTAGAGACTACTGTTGGGAGGGAAATGTCCTTGAATTTAGCTCAGTGACCTCCTTTGGAGATATGAGGTTCTTTTACGTGCCGTAAAGCTACGACACGGGACCCACGGCTTAAAGTCCCTCCCGGAGGACTTGTTCCCTGAATTTTTCCGCCCTTAAAAATTCCACGACCTCCGCCGGGTTTGAACCCGCGTACCTTGAGTCACGAGGTGGGAACGTTACCCCTAGACTACGGAGGCCGCTTAATTGAGGAACTATCTCAAGGAAATAGCGGCTCCGTTCTAGAAAACCGAGATTAACGGCCGTGGGGATCCGTTGCGCTGACCACGCGACACCCTCTATCCACTAAAGTAGGCACTAACTTTGCTGACAAGCGGCGGTCGCTCGGTCGGTATAGTTCAGACTACAGGCCACTGAGTTGGGCGCAACATCTGACGGTGGTTTCCACTCTAGTTTAATCCTCCGCGGATTGCCCCGTGCCCGACTGAAGCCAGAGGACCCGCACTAACTGTAGCTTCTAGATCTGAGGCAATATCCGGTCCGCCCGACTCACACAACGAAGATGCTGCAGGCGCGAGCCAACAGTCTACCGACCGACAATAATAAATAAGCAAAACAAACCAGAAATCAACAGGTTCTCTCAGAAAAATTACTATAAACGTTGGCTGAAGAACAGTTAGCATAATCACATGTGTGTGTCTGTGTGTCTACTCACCAATACGCAGACCTACAGGAAGTAGAACCAGGTTTTTGTTAAGATCCTGAAACTTGTTACCATTTATACTATTCCTGTCCCTTTTTTGCCTCTCTTTCCATTCATTTGTCTTTTTATGTTCCAACAATCGATTTAGATTAATGGATAGAATTGTCGATAGATTCTTGGACAATATTTAAGAGACAGTCGGTGTTACAGTACAGAGCTTTATCGTACTGAGGCCAGTCTTCGTTTGTTTCATATGCGGAACGTGTTCTTAAGGCTGAGTACAGAGTGGCATTGCTCGTGAAGAAATGCAACATTCATCAAATTCACCAATTAAAGACACAGCATGAATTCATTCGTATGGATCTCTGCAGAGAATTCGGAATGCAGAACTGAGATTTGCATTGCAGCCGCTGTAACAAGAAGAATAACCTGGAGGGGGAAGTACATTCGCTATTCAGAGCGGAAGTTGATCTTCTTTTTATTATTATCCAGATTATAATGTTTTTCTTTATCGTGTCGAGTTTTTGCATTAATACAGTCTACACAGAGAAGGGTAATGCCTTTCTAAACAATGCCTCGTGTTTCATGTATGTATATATTTACTACTATTTTTACTAAGTAAAAGAGAACCGGCCGGTCACGGTAGCCGAGCGGTCTAAGGCGTGCACTGTCTTCGCTCGCTTGGAAACCGGGATCGTGGGTTCGGATCTGTTTCCTGTGAGGTACGAACTGAATTCTTATATATTATTCTTATACACTGCCGGTCACGGTAGCCGAG
>NW_019743001.1:467160-502348 GCF_002891405.2 Cryptotermes secundus | reverse complement strand
ACCGAAGTGAGCGGTGAAGTTCATGGAGGTAGGCCTAGGCCCACTGGGGCTGTAGTGCCAAGGGGGGAAAAAAAAAGAACCGATGATGAGGTTATGTCCGTCTGTGTCACACATATATGAGTTAGTGTCAGCATCTACACCGTTAAACCGATTTTCCTCTCTGTCGCAGATTTTCAGTAGTTGTTAAACAATTAATGATTTTTATCCGTACTGGTCTATAGAAAAGCCTAGCCTACATGCACGTATTTTGACGTGTTGACAATTGCTAGGCAATGACTCGGTAAACAGATTCCCGCGGCAACGAATACGCTAGCAACAATCCAATAACTTTCATTGCTATGCAACGGCGCTGTAACCACTCCACAATAATATAAGAAGTGGTGTTTTCTGTCAGTCCGTCTCGAGGCTATATACTCAGGATCTCATGCAGCTAGGATGAGAGTTGGGTCGAGGTTTGGGGGTGGCAGTCGAAGGTGACTGAGAAAAAATGACAAGAAAGAATAAAATTGTGCCGAAAAGACTTCATGTGTGATTTGAAGTTAAGGTGAGACTGTGAAAAATCCGATATAAAATACCTTTAGGGTGATCAAACCTAGGAGGATGAAGTGAGATACACATCATAAGAAGATAACAAATTTATCCAAAATTTTAATTGATAATATAGAAAATAATCCGATAATATATAAATTAAATATGAAAACGTTAAACTGATTCAACTGGCTCAAAGTAGGATCCATTGATGAGCTCTTGTGTAACAATTTATTTATATAAAAGATAGTAACTTCTTTAATCAACTGAGCGACTATAAGCTTCCCGAGAAGGACTCTGCCCCACTGTGTTATATTTTGAAGCAATCTCACGTCAGACTCGATAACCAAGGTGTCTTTGCATGTGTCCCTTTACGTCCAGTCTAGCAAATATTCCTTCTCCGCAGTCTGTATAAGAGAGAGTGACCCTTTTCTTATATCTTCGTTACACCCCGTTATTAAAACTGTATTTAATGGCCAGCTTAAGGCTGCGTCATTTTAAACCAGTTCATAAATCAAACAGTATGAGTACATATTTTATTAAGTAGTGACATGCGAGCGGGAAGTTATTAGGCAGTGTCTTGCAGTCTTGATGCTTCTTGACAATAAGATTTGTAGATGCTTTCCCATATCTTGGGAAACGTACTTATATGGAGTTCCGACAGTTGTCGCTGTGCGCTCACAATTAAATATAACGATAATCATAATATTGTCAATAACTACGATCAGGTTAGGTTTAGTGGTAATGCCCTTATTATATATTGTCACGTTTAAGGGTGACTATCGACGGGGTTTGTATTGGTTAGTGGATTTACTGACCACTTATACACACTGCTCGAAACTACAAATAATGACAGCTTCACCTAATCCCCACAATTCACAAACCACCACAATAACCGTTGTGTCTTTTCTCCAGCCGTTCCCTGGCAACGTCTTCTAACAGTGAAGATCCTTCAGCTTCAAGCTCTCAAGTCCTTTCTTCACAAACACCCATACAGAACTGACTTGGTTTCTCCAATTGTCTTTCTTATAACTCCTCAGCGTGGACACGTAGAAACACCCCGCTACCAACAGTACGTCTAGTGTTGCGCGTTGATTCGTTGCTGCGGAAACGTGTTTACCGAGTCGTTGCTTAGAAACGTGTGTGGCATACTCGCCTAACTCTCGGTCGTCGCCTAGTAACGGCTCTGCACCCTATAATATCGTACATGTAGTGACAGTAAGAACTCAAATAAGGTTCATGAAAGTGTTATTCCATGAATACATATTGAGGAGTGGAGGTATGGCTCCACCAGTCTTGACCTCGGTACTAAATAGTGGACAGCTTCACGCCCAGGGGAAATTGATTCCGGTACCTATTGGATATGAGGCTGGATGGGCCCCAGAGACAGTCTGGACACTGTGGAGTAGATAATATTTTCTTGCCCTTACCGGGAATCAAATCCCCACCGTCTAGTCTTACAGCGCGTCGCTATATCGACTGAGCTATTTCCACTCATAGCTGCCTTCACTATCAGCAAGAAAATTATGGGCCACGACGTTCAGATAAATGAGGCATTTAAGATTAATGTGCAAAATCTGACCTCTTTTGCAATGGTCTTCATCTTCAGTAACTCAGCACAACCTTTCATCAGAAGAGACGTATGTTCATTACTTTCGTCAAGCCACAGGCGACCTGTGAGTTTGATACAAAAATGGCGCAGTTCCGAATAAGGAAATGTGGTTCATTTGTAGATCTGAGTCAACAGTTCGGCCCTTTGCCCTAAGGGTTTTGTAAATTAGGGCTCTTAGGAGAGTCAGAGAGGAAGTAAGAGGAGGATGGAGGTAATCACCAGACATTATTAAGGAGATCATCAGAGAGAATGAGTTGGGAGGGGAATGTCCCATACATGGGACATGAGAAACTCATAAAACATTTTAGTCTTATAATCTAAAGCGAAAAGTTGTCGTATGTGATCTAAGTTTAAATTTGAATATAATATCAAAATGGAAGTTCAAGAAATGAGATGTGATTTTTTTTTTGGACTAAATTCAACTGACTCATGACGGGTTTCAATGGAGGTCCCTTGTCAGCAAGAGTCTGAACCTTTGGGTTCCATACAATTATTGAAAAATTGTGCGGCTACTCAGCTTCTCAGAAAGACTCCGAACATTTCAGCGTAGAATATAATATTGTATAGCATGTAGACCCTTTGCTAGGTAACGACCGCGAAATACGCCGTTCCTAGGCAGCGGCCCGTAAACAGCAACAGAGGAACGGTGTCTTCTATGCGGTCCGTGTCGATATGTTATAAGCAACGTAGGATTGCTGTTGTAGTCAGTTGGTGTGTTAGAGAACTGTTGCGGTTGAGTCGTTGTGAGCTGTTGCTCTTAGCCGCTGGTGGCCGAGGCACGGGGATAGTTCGAGAACTCAGAGTAAGGGGAACGTCCACCGTTGGAAGCCGCTACCAAGCAACGGCTGTGAAGAAGTGACTGTGGACACTAGTGTGTGTGTGCGCTGTATCGAAGAGTTCAACAAATCCGGTCATCAATCCAAACCCATCTGTAGTCACATTACATCACGTGACAATATATATACAATGAATTAAGCATTTCTGACTACGATTGAAACGTAAAGACATATTATATAATTTTTACTCATTTTCCAAATATCTGTGTGAATAGGGGCCCATGATTTTTGTGTCTGAACAGTTCGGACTAATGACAACGCCTTTGGATTTCCTTTTTCTTTTTAATGGGCCCTTCAGTATCGACGTTGCATAGCGTCGGATGATAACACGACTACTGAATGACGAATTTGAAATCATTTTGGAAGAAAGCAGTCACGGTGTAATCAAGGCTCTATGCAGGAATTTACCTGGTGGGAGTTAGGGAAACAGTGAAACTCCCGAGTTAGTACAGCCGCTGCCCCAGCCGAGATTCGAACTGAGTACCTTTGAATTCCTGATAACTCACCGGTGAGACCACGGCAACTCTCTTCTCGGTTCAGTTCTTTAATTTCATTCGGTTACCCAGTCTCAGCAGGAGCCGGGATAGCTCAGTCGGTATTGCGACTGGCTACTGACAGGACGAACGAGGGCTCCGAGTATGAGTCCCGATAGTGTCAAGTATTTTCTCTTCTCCACCCTGTCCAGACTGGTTCTGGGGCCCACCCAGCCTCCTATCCATTGGGTACCGGGGGTAAGGCGGCCGGGACATGAAGCTGACCACTCTACTCCAACTAGTGCCGAGGTCAAGAATACGTGGATCTATACATCCACTTCCACATACGTCTTCATGTTGTAGTGCTTAAATATTTAAGCACAGGGACAGCTTTACTTTTAACAGGCTCAGTAATTAATGTGACTAGCGATGGACTGAATTTCTAAGATTTTATATCTTTTTTTTTTCTTGGCACTACAGCCCCAGTGGGCCTAGGCCTACCTCCATGAACTTCTCCGTTCACTTCGGTTTTTCTAGATCTTACACATTCGGTAGGACTCCTTGGGCGGGTGATCAGCTCGCCGCAAGGCCTCTACCTGTACATAAACACAGAAAAACGCACACACACACAAACTAAAGATCCATGCCCTGAGTGGGATTCGAACCCACGATCCCGGTTTCCGAGCGAGCGAAGACAGTACATGCCTTAGACCGCTCGGCTACCGTGACCGGCTTTATATCTTTTTCTAAGTCTAAAATGTATTATTAAGTAAATCTCTTACACAGTTAAAACCGGGGATAAATCGGCTGAAGCGTGAAGCTGGTAATTTACCTACAGCTAATGCTATGGTGTAGAGAGCGTTACGTTTTGCCGCCACGCTAATACATGCGTTCTTATGACCGAACTTAAGCGCAAGGGGCGGTTTTGCGCAGCTTCTCAAATACTACGCACGCTGATCGGACTCTCTCGCTGAGATTCAGGAGCACAAGACAACAAGAAGTGTTGACGTAGTAATTAATCGTGAAATGGGACGAGGCTGACTCCGAAGCACGTTCTATGTAGACTGGCGGCCTACGCATGGCAATTAGCGACCGTTAACATCCTGTAATTAACTACTGATTAAATATCAGAGCGGAAAGGAGTGTATAAATACTTTAGAATCGTCTTCCTGTCTGTGTGAAAGCAGGAGCAATTCATCTGCACGGGCCATAATTTCTGAATGATTCGTTTCCCTATGTTAAAATTGCCCCTCCCTGTCTGTGTGTCTCTGTTTCTGCCCCTTTCTCTCAGGAGATAAACGTCGAATATCTCCTCTCTGATATGTGGCCATAACTGGTGTGGTAGAGGAGTTCCAAAATATGGGCTCCAAATTTTCCAGGTTTTTCATTAATTGAATATTTTGTGTTGTTAAAATATATTTCTCGTGATCAACGTCCACAGTCTCGCCGTGAAGTCAAAGCTAAGATATTGAGGTACATTTGCCACAGACTGGTGATGACTTTCTGTCGATGAGAACTCTGCCACGCATAGAAGACTAAACATATTTTTGATGGGTAAATATTCATNATTCATTCACTCACACATGGAACTGAGCCCTTTTTGAGAAGTCGCCAATTGTGCAGCTACTGAAGAACTTCCCTGCATTTTATGGAGCCCGAAANGAAGGTTCATTACCGTGTTCAGAAGAGCCCTCCACTGGTCCCTGTCATGCGCAGATCAATCCCAATCCATACCATCCTATCCTGTCTCTCTGAGATCCATTTTAATATTGTCCTCCTACCTACACCTTGGTCTTCCCAGTGGTCTCTTTCCTTCTGGCTTTCCCACCAATATCCTACATGCATTTCTCTTCTCTCTCTTCGTTCTACATGCCCTGTCCAACTCATCCTCCTTGACTTGATCATTTTAATTATACTTGGAAAAGAGTACAAGTTATGAAACTCCTCATTATGCAGTTTTCTCTAACTTCTTGTCCGAATATTCTCAACACCCTGTTCTGAAACACCGTAAATATTAATTACTTCTTCTTATTTCTGGTAATGTAATTTTCTCTGTAATATATTCTTAATTTTTACGTAATCATGCGACGTCCTGCGAAGGACAGCCTCTACTATATAAGTATATATGTAGATATATATTTGTCAGGAGAATAAAAATGATATGTTTATAAACCAGATCAGAACTCTTGCAACGAAACGGATTCTTCCTAAACTGTTCAATACCAATTAATCAGCTTCTGACCTGACGAACAGGCGCTGTTACGGATTATAAAATTTGGGCCTAATCTTTTACGGCCATATACTATTACCCTTGTAGAAACTGACCGATTCCTCTTTGTGACTACGAACGTATTTTCACGATTAAAAGAAAATCAGGAGTAACCACATTTAAATTATAAAGTTTGTACCAATTTTCTATTTACCCTTTTTTTTTAAATTATCTGAGTACGGAAATAAGTTTCATTTCATTTTTATCTGAAGTTACTCTGTCAGTATTTCTTTTATTTTATTTATTAGAGTTAAGGTTATGGTAAATTAGTTTCCTGATGAATACTTCTACAGCAGTTGGTTTGTTTATGAATCTGGCACTGAAATATATTTATATATTTTTTTTTGTTTACGAATATTCCTAAGAAAAGAAATTCTTTTATGAAAGTCCCACGATTTCACTAAATTAAATTATAAATCCTGAAAACCACTCACCTAATCGCCAATCGCTCTCCTAATATCACCGAAACATGATTCTACGCGTCCTGTATTTCTCCTTGAGAAATATGAACATCGAATGAACCGTGGTTTTGGGAACTTCGGGGATTATGACCAATAGGAAAGGATAATTATGTTGATACTTGCTGTCCTTACGTTCACTTTGTTCTGAAGCCCTATTCAGTGAAACAGGGTTCCCTTGTTTCTGCATATTCAGTAACCTGGACTCAAACATCAGAGTTTTCATTAAGTGTATTAATAATTAAAAGTTAAATGTATTATTCTCAGACTGTGAAGTCTTGGTTACATGTCCTGCGTATTCTGAGCTTCCATATGGATCTATTCCATTAGATGTGCTCGAAACCCACGTGTCCTGAATTACGGTCAGATTGTGGTATCCTGTTCAGACACCAAGTAGGTTATCTCGGTGGTAAAGCATCTCATATTTTCTGTAGTTACTACTTAAATCATACTCTTCACCAAATTTAATTAGAATTATCAAGTCATGGAGGATTAGTTGGACGGGGCATGTAGCAGGAATTGGAGAGTAGAGGAATACATATATGTTATAGGAGGCAAAGCCAGAAGGAAAGAGACCACTGGGAAGACGAAGACGTAAGTGGGTGAATAACACTAAGATGGATCTTAGTAAGATAGGCTAGGGTGGTATGAGCTGGATTGATCTGGCTGAAGATTTGGACCAGTGGAGGGCGATTGTTAACACGGTTCCATAAAATGTTTGTAATTTCTTGAGTAGCTGCACAACTGGCGGCTTCTCAAGAAGGGCTCAGCTTTATGTAGTTAATTAATTATTTGGTTATTAGTTATATTCGTCGGTTGGGAGAAAATGTATTCTGATTCATTCTTACGTGCTGTTCCTCATCGTTTCCAGTGTTTGCATACTCATTTTTCTTTCCTTGGCACTAGAGCCCCAGTGGGCCTAGGCCTACCTCCATGAACTTCTCCGTTCACTTCGGTTTTTCTAGATCTTACACATTCGGTAGGACTCCTTGGGCGGATGATCAGCTCGTCGCAAGGCCTCTACCTGTACACAAACACAGAAAAACGCACACACACAAACTAAACATCCATGCCCTGAGTGGGATTCGAACCCACGATCCCGGTTTCCAAGCGAGCGAAGACCGTGCACGCCTTAGACCGCTCGGCTACCGTGACCGGCTGCATACTCATTTTACCTTACAGTAAAATCGTGAGGTAAGGTAAAGTAAATTTGTCCCTGTATTTAACTAATTAAGCACTACTTCATGATGGCGTATGGGGGAGTGATGTATGACTCCATATTGACCTTGACGCTTGCTGGAGTGGTCAGCTTCATGCCCAAGGGAAAGCACCCCCGGTACCCATTTGATAGGAGGTTTAGTGGACCCCAGGGCCGGTCTGGACGATGTGTATAGTAGAAAATTCTTGATCCTACCAGGACTCGAACTCCGATCCCTCAGTCGCTATACCGACTATAGAGCTTAGAACTCTTCCTCCCCAATGGATCTCTGCACAACTACCGCTGCAATAACCTGCTCTGTGTTCGCTGTTCGTCTCATGGATGTGTTGAAACAGCGGCTGTACAGTTACTGCTCTGGAGTGCTTAGTCTCGGAGACGCAGGCTTGCTGTGCATCCACTCCGCCTCTGCGAGCGCTGATGACAAGATCAGTCGGTCATTAACTCTGTGGGCATGTGACGTCTCCATTGTACAGCTGTGCACAAGTGGCTGATGTTACCCTCTGGCGCAAGAGTTCTTCTTCCTGTCCTCTGGCATCACCTTGATACTATTACGAAACCGAATTTAGTAGCGGTGTCAGAGAAGTAAACGTCCCCGTGCTTAAGCACTACTACATGAAGGCGTATGAGAGAGTGGATATATACATCCTCGTATTGTTGATTTCTGTACTGTTGTAGGTGATTGGACAGCTTCAGGCTTCTGCCGCTTTACCCCCGAAAAAAAACTCTCGTAATCCATTAGACTGGGAAACTGTGTAGGTCTTAGAAACGTTATGGATGACGTTGGAAAGAGAAAAATCTGTACATTTCTGGGACTCGAACTCCAACCCTTAGCCAGTCACTATACCGAGATATTCGAGAAGTATTCGGTTGAAATATCGGGCGGGCTCATAAGCTGTCGTTAGAGAAGCTCTTCCTAGTTCTTCTTGGTCTCATCAGTCGAATACTTATACATAAATCGATTAGATACAGACCGCGTCCTTCCTAATACTTTCAGTTCATCAGTTTTCCTGCTATGCGGCCTAGTATATTCTAGATACTGCCAGTCTTGGGGAATATGACTACAAAACAAAGAAATCTAATTTAATCTGTAGATGATAGAGGATCATGTCAGTTGAATGCAGGTTGTTTCATGATGACCTCTCGGCTACTTATTTCACCAATATGTATCACAGAATGTCGCGTTGGAGTGCTTGAAACTCCTTTTTATTCGGGAAGTCCTTGGGTAAAAATTTCGCTCGCTGACTACTTATCGTGACAGAGAGTATTCAGGTTTTCCCCATTACATCCACGGAAATATTAGGATAATAGGTCACGGCCACTCAATTCCTAATATTTTCAAAATTCATCCTTTACAAACGTCCTAATATTCAATTTCATAAGCTTCTATCTTATGCAGTGTATATTATATATCAGCTTCCTCTTGCATTGAGGTATCATTCTAATTATTTAAGTTCACCATCAATAATGAAACAAATATATAAAAGACACCAAAAATATATATTTTTCACTAAAGTGTAATTTTAATAATTTAAAATGTTATGAAATATCATAAAATGTCATTAAGACACTCTTAAAAGAGTAAAATTACACTTTTAGTAAAAAATAATTTTAGATATTTTTTTTTCATTGTTGCATTATTGACGATGTACTTGAATAATAAGAATTATGAAATTAATATTCAAATAACCCAATAAACAATAAACAATTGTGTGCTAAATATTTTCTTTATCCGCCTTAAATTATTCACCCAATATATGTCGAAGAGTTCAAGAAGTGTTCCAAACGTAACATATTGTGGCATGTAGACCCGTTTCTGGGCAACGACAGCGACATAACCAAAATGCAACAGTCCACTGAATTACGGCTTCGCAAAGAAGCATATTTGCGCAGCAACAATTGGAAACAGCAACAAAAGAACGATGTTTTCTGTGCGGTCCCTGCTGAGATGTTACAAACAGGACAGTTGGAGCAATGAATTAGTTGTGAAACAGTCGCCAACCAGTAAGAACATGAGGACGGAAGTAGAGGTAACTGTTGAAATCCTTCACCAGGCAACGATTGTAGAAGACACAGCAGATTGGGAGGAATTTATATGTGATGTAATTACAGTAACCCATTGGGACTGTCGTAGTTATTTGTAGTAACACTCTGTAAGTGTTCAGTAGTACAGTCCACTAGTTAGAGGTGAGTGGTAAATTTCATGCCCCGGTCCTTTTACCGCCTAGCAACGGTTACTAACAGTGGAGATTTTTCAGCTTCCCGCGCTCAGGTCCTCTCTTCACAGCCTCCCCTGCAGAACTCAACTGACAGCTGACTTTTCTTCTTGCTTATAACATCTTGGCATTGGCCACATGGAGAACACAGTTCTATTGTTGCGTGAGTATATGTTGCGGAGCCTAACCTAGCAACGACCGCTGTTTACAGAATCACCTCTTAGTAACGGATATATGTGCCAGAATATTATTGTATTTTATAATTGCATATAGCCAAGAATATACATACATATACAAGCGTTTACAGCAGTGTTCGTATTATGTTTCAATTCATGTTATGGGGGTGAAGAAATATCTTATGGTGGAAATTGATTCGCTTAACATTTTACACAACTTTTCGCTTTAAAAAGGCGTTAAACTGACACTTCCTTTACGCACAAAATAAATTATGACTACAAACGTATTTGAGATCTGCATAATCTATTTGAAATATTTTTGTGTATGAATGATTTGAGGTTCTCATTGAAGTAGTAAGCCGATCAGAGTTGCCACGCGGTCTAAGGCATGAACCGTCTTTGCTCGCTTGAAGAGCGGGATCGTGGGTTTGAATCCTACTGAAAGCGTGGATGTCTGTGAGTGCCTTTATCCTGTGTTTGTATTGTTCTGTGAGTACGTAGCGGCCTTGAGACGGGCTGATCCCCCGTCCAAGGTGTCCTACTGACTGTGTAAAAAAGATTACAAGACTGAAGAAGAGACAACGGCCCAAAAAACTTCTCTAGAGCCATTGCTGAATGAAAATATACAGCGGTAATTATGGCTAAACGGTTTTATATCTCAGAAAAGAGGATTCTTAAATTTTCTGTACGGTTTATGTTTAAGGAATTGGAAGAAAAACGTTTTATGACTTTCTAGAGCGCGATGTTTGTAGTTCGAATTGGCATTGGAACAAAGCATTCCGTAACTGCGGTAAATTACCGTCAAGGTTAATGAGGCATGACAAATTTCGAATGACAGATTTGGAAAACATGTGTACTCCAATCGGAGCAGACCTTTCCGGTCTTTTAGTTTCATGTCAGCAGTTAACCGCGGCTGACTAAGAAAGTTTGCCTTCCCGCCCAACGATTACAGATCAACAAATGGTTGAGTACAATCAACCGCATCTAATTCTGAACCAAGATATCTGAACAGATGCTGCCCTCGACTTGAGGTGTCACGTTCCTCAAGGTTACCAAGGAAACGAACAACACGAAGACGAGTGTCCAGCTCAAGCTAAAGAAAATATTCTCAAGTTTAGGGGTTTTGGAAGGGGTTTTGGATTGAATATCCGATTTATTGATCACTGGTTATTACACTTAATTATAGCGCCATCGCTCGACTCCACACTTCACAAATCACTGTTACAAACGCACTATCGTTACTAGATGTTTCCTGGTAACGGCTTCTAATTGTTCACATTCCGCGCTCACGTCCTTTCTGAACGGCGGAACTCTTCCAACTGAGCACTTATGCATCTAAATCTTCTGCTCAT
This sequence comes from Cryptotermes secundus, assembly GCF_002891405.2. Classification (NCBI taxonomy): domain Eukaryota; kingdom Metazoa; phylum Arthropoda; class Insecta; order Blattodea; family Kalotermitidae; genus Cryptotermes; species Cryptotermes secundus. The sequence goes on along the minus strand of NW_019743001.1, from coordinate 491,212 downwards.
AGACTAACTGACCAAGCTAGAGTTAGAGTTGATTTACTACTGGTGGTTCACTAACAATCTTGGCGACAAGTCCCTTGAGACTCACGACCAGCAAATTTTGTTCAGCTGAACACTTGCGGTTATAGTCCTTATGTAACATCCTTTCTGACTAGAGGATGGGTCTGTCGTTTACTGTTGCTGCTGACACTCGCCAGCGCAGTCATTCTCAGGTCCGAGTCCCGCGGGACTTATGGACATATTTTACTGTCTCAGATTCGAAATTCCACCAAAGTGGAGGGCTATGTCCCTGCCTTTATATCCCCCAGGAATAGGGTGGCCTAGTTTTAATCCAGGGACTGGGTTCCCTTTTCGTCGTCTCCTACGTCTCGCAGGGCGACAGTGGAGGTATTCGCGCCCGACGCCACACGGGCTTGACCAAGTTCTAACCTTCTCCCTTGCTTATAATATCTCAACAAGGGCCACGTAGAAAACACCGTCCCTCTGTCGCATGCATATCTGTTGCAGCGGGATCTTGTTTACCTAGCCTTTCCCTAGCAGCGGCCGTTTATTCTTGCTTATTAAGGATCTGCTGCTTAGCAACGGACGTTGTTCCTTTGTCTGTATCTTGGCTGTTACTTCAGAGTCGTTCTCTAGCAACGGCTGTTTCTCTGGCTCAACATTTCTTGCTTTGAGCAAATATGCCATAATACAAAGCTATTTTGAAAATTTTATTCAATTCTGATTCTAAAGCCCAACGGAAGTGTCCACTGATCATATTAAATAATAATTCTGTCAAGAACTGTCATAATAATAAACATGACAGAGGTCTGTCAGGTTTATATAGAACACTAGTCTTAACTTATGAAAGAGAAATCGCTATTTGCTCTGCATTTAAATTAGTTTCATACTTAAAATATTTATAAAATTAGCAAATAATTAACAAACATGTAGAGGATTTTTTGGATCCATGATGATAATCGGTTTGGTCAAAGATTTCTTACATTTATCGTATATCATCTTCCTCCCATTAACTGTTTTCTCTCCCCTTTTTGATTTCCCAACCGAAATTTTGCAAGCATTTCTAATTTAACTCATATATCCTACTTGTCTCAACCATTTAATATTTCTTGATTAACCCTGAAATATTAGGCGAAGTGTACACATTTTGAAACTCTTTATTATGTAATTCTCTCAAATTCTTTGATGATCTTCCTCAGATCTTTATTCTGAAGCAATCTCTAGTTACGTTGAGATCCCAGAGCGAGAGAGATGGACATTACACGGGAAAGCTGGCCAACAAATTGCGCTGTAATTCCCAATAATTATCCCATGATTTGGTGTGAGGTATATAGATTTGCATGGCATGAAAAACATCTCAGTAGGCATGCTCAGCTCTTTCAAACGAATTTCCTGTAATACTGGGCTAAGTCACAGCAGAATGACTTCAAGTTACATTTATACGGTTTTCATTTAATGAATTTTTCTGCATTTATTGCAATTTTAGCAATGTAATTCATCAAAACGTTCAGGTCAGAGTTTAGCTTTATGAAGAGGCTGGAACTGTGTAGGAGCAAGCTTTCCCTTGTTTTAATTTCCTCGCCGCAATTAAATTAATTTCAAATTTCCATTTCCGTTTTCATGTGAATTATCTCCGGGCTAGATTTATATTGTCTGTAAGGGTCGCGCCATAGCTCAAGCGGTTAGTCGCTGGCTTGCCACTGCGGTGGCCCGGGTTCGATCCCAGGTCCGATCAAGTGGACTTTGTGGTGGGCAAAGTGGGTCTGGGGTAGGTTTTCTCCGAGTACTTCGGTTTCCACTGCCAATCTTCATTCCACCAAATTCTCCATTATAATCACCCGGGGCAGGCTGCAATAAGCAAATCAGTGGCCGTCGTGCCGAGTGGACCCAGCTGGACTCCACTCCCCACTAAGCGAATTAAAGAAAATATATATTGACCCTACTATTGGCAGTGTTCGTAAGTAAATTGGAAATCATACATGGCTTTGGGGAATTACAAATTTAATCATTTTAAAGGCAAACTTTGACCTGTCGCGGTAGCCGAGCGGTCTAAGGTATGGACTGTCTTCGCTCTTTCGGAAGCCGGGATCGTGGTTTCGAATCCCACTCAGGTCATGAATGTTTAGTGTTTGTGTGTACGTTTTTCTGTGTTTGTGTACAGGTGAACATGGTGTTGAGGAGAATATTTGGACCGGATAGGCATGAAGTGACAGGAGGTTGGAGAAAACTGCATAATGAGGAGCTGATCACCCGCCCAAGGAGTCCAACTGAATGTCTAAAATCTAGTAAAACGAAATGAAACTGAGAGTTTCATAGAGGTAGGCAAAGGCCCAAATTGGGGCTGTTGCGCCAAAGGGGAACAGGAAAACTTTGAACAAATTTGGACAAAAAAAAACAGACTTCGCAGTTTGTACATATCATCGAACGCATATAATTCCAAAACTTGTAAACATTGGCCAAGATATAGCTAAGTGTAAAATAGGATAACAATGACTAGTGTTGCGAAAATAGAGAACTGTTTTATCCTGTGTACGAGTATGTAGCGCCAGTGCAACTGGCTGATACCCCGACTAAGTAGTCCTACCGACTCTGTATAGGACTAAGAAACTGTAAAACAGAGAACAAGGTTCATTGTAGATTACTGTAGCTTGTAGACCCATTTCTAGGAAACGACCGCGAAACAAACAACGAAACAATTTCTGTTACTAGGCAACAGATTCTTAACAAACAACAACTGAACTACAAAAATGAGAAACGGTGTTTGTTACGTTTTCAGTGCAAAAGGGTTATAAACGGGACAAGTTTAGAATTTAGTCAGTCTGTGAAGAAGCTGGTGTGAGAGCCCGCCATTGAAAGCCGACAACAGGCAACGGCTAGTGGGGACTGAAATTAACTGAAAACACTAGTGTCTGTTTGAAACGGTTAACTGTAAAATATAGTCGCGAGTTGTATGTATTAATGGTCAATAAATCGAGTCAGCAATCCAAACCCCGTCTATAGTCACTCATAACACGTGACATTATTATTATTATTATTATTATTATTATTATTATTATTAATTTTGTTGGCGGAAATTCTGTTACACTTTAATTAAATTCGGTCGTATAATATGTAATAAGGTTTTGTACGTTGTTCTGGCAACCACTTATTTTCATGTACTTATTTTTCAGTAGTGTGAAGTATTTATAATTCAGCACAATAAATTAGCATAATGAGTACAGGGAAGTAGCCAATTGGTTCCGTTCTGTTCTCATTCACCCTTGCTCTTCTGAATTACAATCCCATACTTTCACTGTTTCTATAATTGGCCGTTTTCAGCAAATTTTACGGCGGATTTGACTTTATCCACTGATATACGTTGAGTAGAGTAAGGAAGTGTTAGTCAAATAAAAGCGTCACACTCGGTTCCTCCCTCTCTCTCTCTCTCTCATAATGTAGGTGCAACCAGTGTCGCGATACTTCTCGCCATACTTCTCGTCACTGGACACACAATTCGGAGGCCAAAAGTAAAAACACAGTTTACATTTCAAGGCATGCTGAGAAAGAGTAAGGTAAATGTACAGAGCGTAGGCATATTAAAACAACTGCCAAAATCTCTTTTCATGGAGTTCGATCATGTAATTTCTTGTGGATCGTCAGTAATTGGAGATTCGAAGAACTGCCATACAGCAACGCACGTCACTGCGGGCTACTGTAACCTGCACTTCCATGTACCTGAGTCCCACACCTTCTCTTCCCCTCAGTCACCAAACTATTTCTGCTTGAAAATGAGGTTATTGGATATTTCATTTGACCTAATCCTTCCGGCCACATTATGGCCCTGGGGTCTACTCAGCCTCTAAAAGAAATGAGCACCAGGAATCTTCCTGGGGTTAAGGGCGGCCAGCGCGTAAGGCTGACAACCTCACCTCTATTTATGAGCCGATGCTTGAAAATAGTTCGCATCCCTCCACAGAAATCCTCCCTAACAGCGACGAAAATTATAACTGCGTTGTCATTTCATAACACTGGTTTGTTCTCACAGATCGGCCTATTGCAATACAGCCGAATTTGTTCACTCAAACTGGCCGATTGCAGTACAGCTGAATTTGTTCACTGATTGGCAGATTTCAATACAGCTGGACCTCTTCACTCAGCCAGGCCTGTTGCAATAAATCTGAACCTTTTCACTCAGACAGGCCGATTGCAATACAGCTGAACTTCTTCACTCAGACAGGCCGATTGCAATACAGCTGAACTTCTTCACTCAGACTGGCCTGTTGCAATACAACTGAATTTGTTCACTTATTGGCCGACTTCAATACAGCTAATCCTCTTCACTCAGACTGGCCTGTTGCAATACAGCTGAACTTTTTCACAGACAGGCCGATTGCAATACAGCTGAACTTCTTCACTCAGACTGGCCTGTTGCAATACAGTTGAACCTGTGTACTCAAACTGGCTGATTGCAATACAACTGAAACTATTCACTCGGAAAGACCGATTGCAATAATACTTAAATCGTCCACACAAATCTATCGATTGTATTACGATCACATTCTTTCATACCAACTAGCCGATTCCAGTATTGATTTTTCACAGAGAACGGCCGATTGCAATACAGGTGAATCTGTTCACTTAGAGTGGCCGATTGCAATAACACTCATTATTCAGAGTAGCCGAACGCAATAAACGAAAGTAGTATGTTCTACACTAGACTACAGATCAGGACACTCTTGGACCCGTCAGACCAAGAAATCGGTTCTTCCGGTGATGTTCTAAGCTAGCAAATTGCATTTTCCCCCATCTCAGAAGTTTTGCCTCTTAAGGATTTAGAAAATCTGAGAATTAAGAGAGCCCAGATTCAAATCTGACTATTGCTAAAATGTACGTATTATCATCATCACTATCATCATCAGTAAATAATTATCATTATTGTTATGAAGAATTATTATCGTCATGATCATGTTTATATGACATATCCGGTTAAGTGTTGCGTCACACGAGTATGCCAAATCACAAAAAGTTCCTTAAACCAGCAATATATTTGTAGTAGTAATAGTAACAGGGTTTTGTTTTCCTTTCCAGGTTTCCTTGCCACGAATTCCAACACGATGGTTCTGATGCCTCCACAGTCGGTAAGTGAATCTTATCTGCACAGTCTACTTGCTGCTTAACGTCGCCTATTTCCGCTTTCTAAATAGCTTTTAAGTTTCTTTTTTATCACCTGCATATTCAACGTTGATGTACTTGTTTGCTTATGAATCCATGTTATCACTACTTACGAAGAATACTTAGAAATATTTTGAAATGTTCAGCTAGTTTTGACTTCTGCTCTGTGCCAAGAATCCTGCCAGAAGAGGCCGGAGAGGGGAAGGGGGTTAATGCAGATGACTCTCACAAACACTGAGCATTTGTTGACATGACTGGTCACCAGTGTGACCAACGGTACCCCTCGGATATGCTCTGTTCTTGTCCTATCGTACTTTCAGCAAGAAATTTGCAGTTTACGTTTAGAAGCACTGTCGGTCACGCTTGAGTTGTGGTTCCTACTGGAATCGATCTCTGCGCTACGCAAAATAGCTACTTTATTCTGACCATTCCAGATGATTCCAACTTGCTCCCTGTTCGCGTTATTGAGAGCCGCCGCAGCACGCTTAATGGAAATGAGTTTGAACTCGTGTGTGTGTGTGTGTGTGTGTGTTTTTTTTTTCAATTCATGACTGGCGAGATTAAGTGAACGGCTCCCGGTCCAAACTGGAATTCCCTTCAAACCCAAATTTGTATTCCCCTTTCCAAATTCCGTTGCTTCTGGTGGTATCACGTTCAGGAAGATAAGATATGCAGGGCTGGCTTCCCACCGCGGCGGCCCGGGTTCGAGCCAAGGTCAGGTCATATGGGAATTGTGGAAAAGGTGGCAATGGGGCAGGTTTCCTTTGAATACTTCGCTTTCCCCTACCAATTCTTATTCCGACGACTGTTACACATTCATCATCTATCATTTGGGGCCTGTACAATAGGCCAGTTAGTGGCCGACGTACCAAGTGTACTCAGCCTCACCCCACCCCAAGAAACTGACTGTAGACAAGGTTTCGGCAGTCACATGCAACTTAAACTCAAGATCACTTCACACTCTTCAGGTTTGTGCACACACCCTCATCGTATCCGGTATCCTCAATCATGGTAGATACATTGTATCCATAAAATATTAATCTTTTATTGTCACCTTTTATTATAATTTCAACCTCGTCGCCAACTGTGAGCCGATTGTCTAGAGAAAATGTGGGAGCCTCGACGTCCCACACCCCTATGGGCCTCCGCGGCCTGTTAACAGGGGTAGCTTTACCATGAACATATATTGTTTACTTTCAACTCAATATTTTATTATTTATATAAGACGCACATACTTACAGCATCTGAAGATGACACATTTGAGGTCGAAACATGTGGTGCGTGCTATATAAATAATAAAGTATTGTTGCGTTGACGGTGAAAATTATATATGTTCATTGTATGTACATAACAGGATGCAATCCTTAAAAATAGCTCTACAATTTTTGTACGTCGAAATTATGAGGGTCGCCCAGAACATAATACGCCGACGCTAGCCTTACTTGAAGTGAAAGAACGAAATCTCAGTATCTGTTTACATGGTTACTTCTCATGCGTCTTAATAGTCCATCCATGCTTTGCAGCTTCCAGGTCTTTAAAGTGCCATGTAAATATCTGTTAGGGTCTAAAATCGTATATTCCGACATTTGGTTACGAAGTTACCATTTGTTCCGATAGATATTGCCACAGAAATCAGTAATCAAATCTACTTCATTCATTCATTCGTTCATTCATTCATTCATTCATTGTTGGAGGAGGTGGGTTTCCCCATGCACTTAGACCAGTTATTGTACCATTGTGCATCCCCCTTTAATTTCTACTGTCCCCATACCCTACCGATACTGGTGCCCGTTATCAGCCCCTTTCTGCCAGCGACGTCGGCCCTCTACTGGCAGTGGTACCTAAGACTTTCCCCATCTACCGGAGGCATTGCAAACTACTTGGGCCGGGAAATTTGCCTAATTTGCTCAGAGGTCTCCTAGAAACATGAGGTTTTTTACGTGCCGTAAATCTACGACACGGGACACATGGCTTAAAGTCCCTCCCGGAGGACTTGTTCCCTGAATTTTTCCGCCCTTAAAAATTCCACGACCTCCGCCGGGTTTGAACCCGCGTACATTGAGTCATGAGGTGGGAACGTTACCCCTAGACTACGGAGTCCGCTAATGAAATCTACTTACTTACTTATGGAGCTGAGCCCTTCTTGAGGAGAAGCCAAATCTTCAGTTACTCAAGAACTTCCTAGCATTTTATGGAACCTGAAGGCTTATTACCGTGTTCACAAGAGCCCTCCACAAGTCTCTATCCTGAGCCAGATCAATCCAATCCATCCCATCGTATTTCTCTAAGATCGATTTTAATACTGTCCACCCACCTACGCCTTGGTCTTTCCAGTGGTCTCCTTCCTTCTGGTATTCCCACCAATATCCTATATACATTCATCTCCCCCACTCATGCTACATGCCATGCCCACCTAATCTTTCTTGAGTTGATCATTCTAATAATCAAAGCGACAACAGAAATAACATCCAATAGTGAGCAAATGATTTTATTGAGCTCCTGATAGAGAAAATGACTCATTATAAAATGTTCACGAGAGCTGTGAATGCTATCGATGTTGTGAACGATTGCAGAGTTTCACAATTCTGTCAACAGAGGGCAATTGTTTGTTTCGTCTGATTATCACAATAAACATCGATTATTTCACTAAATATCATTAACCCGGCTGACCACTATAGCGGAGACGTAATGTGCTTTGTCTGAGACTTAATTTTTATGTAAAATTGTGAAAAAGTTCAATGTTTAAAGGGTTAATGTGTAAGGATTAAGGTGGATTCTATCGCTTCAAATTTTACGAGTGAGTTTCACTTTTCTTTATCATATTCGTAACAGGAAGAAAATCAAGAGGCTAACATACATAAAACACGTACTGTAAATGCTGCATGAATAACTCCTCCCGCCATTTTATCAAGTGTAGAAGACGGACTTACTCCTTAATAAGGTCAAAACTCCTTGCTTTAGTCCGCAAGCGAACTATACCGACCAAGCAACCACCGCTCTTCAACGAAGTTAATGCCAGCTTTAGCGGATAGAGGGTGTCGCGTGGTCAGTGTCAGACTTGGTACCCACATGATCCTACACAATGTTAATTATCTACGCAGCCTCACAGTCGAACCCAGGGCTTTCGCAGTGTGTTATTATAATAACGAAACAGCTCTATTTTTAGCTTATTTTCTTATTTTGAAAACATAAATTGGGCTTATGAAGTCACATTGCTGTCTGTATGTCCGTGCATACCCCTTCCCATGAGTTTTTCAATGCCTGGAACTTTGTATATATATCATATCATCTGAACCCATCTCAGCGGCTTACACTCTAAATCCACCAGTCTCTGTATGTTGCTAGGCAACAGCTCGATAGAAATATTACCTCTGCAACGCGTACTCACCCAACGATAGAATAATTGTTAGACCGTCGATTTCTATGTGGTACGTATTGTATTAAATGAGAGTCTTTGGGTATGTCTCTTTATCCCATTACCGTTGCTAGGCAACGGCTTGGTAAACACGTTCTCGTGGAAACGAGAAATTGTTGGATGCGCCGTTTTATATGCGATCTGTGTCGTGTCAAAAAAGAAGGCAATTAGTTCTTCCCAGAACTTATTCCTTGTTTTACGACTGTCTTCTTTACGTTGCAAAATACATCATGAGTTTAAATGCCTGCTAGTTCTTCAATAATATACCTCTGCCAATATTTTACGTCTTATGTGGATGATATCCAGAGAATAAGTTACCTGGTTTTGACACTTCGGTTGAGATTTTCATATTTGTGATTATGATTCTGTCACAAGGTTTGCCCTTCACGCAACATAGAAATAGAGGGGGATGGGGGAGGGAAGGGGAAGGGAGAGAGAATGAGCAGAAAACTTCGCATTCTGAGCACAGAGTAATTTTAATTGTCATGGAAGTGATCCAATTCAGTAACCTTGTTGTTAGGCGCGTAAGGACATTAAATTAGTTCATTAACAAACATTTTTAAAACAAAATTTATATTGCACAACTTAGAAATATCTGCATGTATTTCGATTCACATTTTTTTAGCACTGAGCACAGTGTTATAACGTACGTCATAGCGTTGTTGTCAGCAGTGTTTTGTGTTTATTTGGTCATGTCTTCGAATATTTGTACGGAAATTGCAACTGAGTATTTTTTTTGTAGTTTTTTCTTATTTAAAAAAAATTGTCATACTGCTCCTGGCTACAGCTTACTTCCTCATCTTTCCCAGTTCGTGTTTCAAAATTATCATTCTATTTCATTTTGATCAGAGTTTTTTTATGTTCTGAATGCTAATACATTTCTAGTTTAAATAATATACATTTTTTGGCGGGTAATTTTATGATTCTGAAATCGGAATAGCTCAAATGTTAGGCTGGAGTCTGAACGGCTATGATTCGATTCCCGACAGGAGAAAAAAATTTCCTCAACTCCACAGTGTCCAGTCCTGTTCTGGGGCCAACCTAGCCTCCTATTCAACGCGTTATGGTTGGCTCTTTTCTCGGATATAAAGCGGTTGAGGCGCGATAATGGCCTCTCACCTCTAACTAATGACAGGGGCAGTCATGGTGGAGATATACGTCCACTTTCCAATATGTCTTCATTGCTTGGCACTTGATCAATTCAGCACAAAGACAGTTCTGCTTTAACTTACGACAAACGACATAAACTCTGTGGCCTGTAGTCGGCAAACGAACTATACCGACCGAGCGACCGCCGTTTGTCGGCGAAGTTAGTACCAAATTTAGCTGATAGAGGGTGTCGCATGGACAGCGCAACGGATCCCCACGGCCGTTAATCTCGGTTTTCTAGCCGCTATTTCCTTGAAATAGCTTCTCAAGTATCCTCACGAGGCTGAGTGGACCCCGTTCAAGATCCACTACTTCTCAGAAAATCTGGTATCGCCGGGAATCGAACACGGGACCTCTGGATCTGTAGCCAGGACCTCTGACCACTAGACCACAGAGGCGGTCCTTTCTGAAATTCAGACAATACAGCATGGTAGATAGATGACGTGTTGGAGAGGATTTTGAAGGAGGCGGTATTGACCTCTCCGAATTCCTCTAGCGGGAAGCACTCATTGCAGCTTGTGTTGTGTTCCGACCGGGCTGACACACTTCCTGAACACGACTGCAGAGTCGTCTCAGTCACAACATGCAATCTGAGGAACACCTGCCGTACGTTTTTCAACCTGGTGCATATTTCATGAAATACATTTAAAGGGTTATCAAAATAAATATCAAGTCAATTTACTGATCTGGGTAAGGAAAGGTTTAACTGTTCCCCCCTACAGCTATAATTTTAATAGTTATTTCTGATGATTCCGAAACGTCTCTTTTAGGAAAAGAACGAAACTAAAGGTTCTTTATTCCAGTGAGCTCCTTATAATATTTAGGCACCAGGACGATGAATTAATTAAGCAATTCATTATATTAAATAACAACGAACTTCATAATATTTGTAGGTCACGTGTTATTGCTTACAGCTGGCTTAAAATTTAGCTCGTGTGGTAAAATAAGTAATACATACACAACTGTGGAAAGGAAAATGACCAATTGAAAGACGAGGTATCAGATGGAATACAGACATTATGATTGGTATTGATGAAATAGCTGATTAATGCAACTGAAACTGGTTTAGGATTTTTCACATGTCTGTTTTTGGCATTTTTTTTTCCTTGGCACCACAGCCCCAGTTGGCCTAGGCCTACCTCTATGAACTTCTCCGTTCACTTCGGTTTTTCTAGATCTTACACATTCAGTAGGACTCCTTGGGCGGGTGATCAGCTCGTCGCAAGGCCTCTACCTGTACAGAAACACAGAAAAACGCACACACACAAACTAAACATTCATACCCTGAGTGGGATTCGAACCCACGATCCCCGTTTGCAAGCGAGCTAAGACAGTACATGCCTTAGACCGCTCGGCTACTGTGACCGGCAGTGTATAAGAATAATATATAAGAATTCAGTTCGTACCTCACAGGAAACAGATTCGAACCCACGGTCCCACATGCCCTGTTTTTGGCATTAGCAGCCTTTAATCTTAAGGTTCTATTACCATAGCATTTTAACTAGTTAGCTAGTTAGTCAGAAGTCGACAAAGCTGTATAAATATCGAACTGAGATTCAAACAGATGACCTTCACAGAGTAAAATATTTCCATACCTTGTTTTGGAAATTTTAAAAGCCATAAGAAATGGAGTTGCGTGTCTAAGAACCGGAATTGTTTTGGGGCCAATTTACTTTGATATCTGAATGGCGTCACTAGCTATAAAATTAGTTTCTGCTGTCATGTCTCGCGTTTAGGTGAAAGAGATAAAAGCATCCATCTGTTAGTAATTGTCAGGTTGGATTTAGAAAGCTAATTAGAGAAAAGACATGTCACAATCAAAACATCCAATAAATTTACACAATTCATATTCACGAAGGTCCGCGTGATTTTTATCACCAACGGCTTCATTAGAAGGGGCGATGGCCCCTGTAGCAGCTAACCACTGTTCATAGGGACACGAGGGAATTGTGCACTTTGCACCACACACTCCATCACACCTGTGTTCGCTTATATGTGAAACCGGCATTCCAGTCATGCTAATTAAACACTGAACGTGAATGTCTCTCATACAGAACTGCAACTGAGATTCACTTGTCTTTGTAGAAAGCAAAATCCAAATGAAAACCAGTAATTCATTTTGTAATAATCTGTAAGGATTTATTGAACGAGTGTCCTTTTGGAGTGCACCCTGATGATGGTAGGCTCCACGTCTACGAAGGATTATTATCATTATTATTTATTTTAACTGCAAGCGGGTTTTTACCCAATTGCAGTGGTACTACAGTAAGATACAATACAACACACATCACACAAAACTACATAAACAATAAAGGACACACTACACACACAATGCATACAATGCAAATACAGTTACAACTACAAGAAATTCAATTACAACTATAATTAAGTGTGATATATAGTGTAGACCAGATCATGTATAATTTACGTGTTTCTCTTACTTTTCTCAACATCTTTTCCTTGTTTATAATTTCTTTCTTTCTTTCTCTGTTTTACTTTTTACAAATCACAATATTATGACATGTTTGAGTGACAGTAGACTGGGTTTGGATTGATGAATAGATTTATTGACCACTTACAGGCTACCTCTAAATAACTATATCACTATGTCCCTGTTTCCACACTCTACAGTTCACTGTATATCTTACATGTGAATTCTTAGAATATAAGCGGCAGATATGGGAAGTTTGAACCCCGTGTGTGTTGCTTGACAGAAGATAGGAAACTACCGTAAGATAGTAGTTTGAAATGTATTAACAGTTGAAGAGAGGGAACGATCTTTCAGGTTTAATATGTAAATACAGAAGACCGAAGATAATATTAAAGTAATGAACCTACAAAAGAAATATTAAGAAAAAGGGCAGGCCGCGCCATAGCTCAAGCGGTTAGTCGCTGGCTTCCCACCGCAGCAGCCCGGGTTCGATCCCCGGTCTGGTGAAGTGGGATTTCTGGTGGACAAAGTGGCGCTGGGGTAGGTTTTCTCCTAGTACTTCGGTTTCCCCTGCCAATCTTCATTCCACCAGTTGCTTCACAATCACCCTCACCTATCATTGGGGCTGGTACAATAGGCCAGAAGTGGCCGCAGCACAAGGGACTTAGTTCCACCCCACTAGCAGTAAAAAAATAATTAATGTCTGCCAATATATTTCAGCATCTCTAGAATTATGCTAGCATTAATATGAGATTCTATAATATATATATTTATAAGAATAATACCGATTGGAGCACGCGGTAGCATAGTTGATTAGGACACTATACTACAAACCGTAAGTTCCCGGGTTCAAATCCCGATGATATCATTGGTTTTTTCAATTCACCTAATCCTTCCAGCCACACTATGGCCCTGGGGTCGACTCAGCCTCTAACAGAAATGAGTACTAGGAATATTCTTGGGGGTAAAGGGCGGCCAGCATGTAAGGCTGACAACCTTGCCTTCATCTGTGAGCCGATTGTCTAGATAATGTGGGAGCCTCAACATCCGACAACCCTATGGGCCTCCACCCCCTGTTACAGGGATAGCTTTATTTTTAATGCCGTTTGGAAATTTAAAGAGAACCCTCTGCAGATGTTGAACATACTTCAGTATGTACGTAACATAAGACGACGTTTCGTCTAATTCGGAAATTAATTACACTTTCTTACAACAAACTCTGATAAGATACAGAAGGTATTGCTCCTCTATATTCCCTCAGCGTGGTCCAACTGTTACCGTTCTTTCTCTTTGAGTCTGAAAGCTACACCGATCAGCTAAGGAAACGACATTTCAACAAATATCTGATTTAAAACAAAGTTTCCATTCTTCCTGTCCTGGCTATCACTCCTGCTTTAAAATCAGGATGTTTCCGGTTCGATTCCTTGTCCGAAGGCCTGTTTCCATTAGGTTCCTGAAACTTCAATTTATAATAGGCCACGATCCGTACATCTGTCGCTTTCGTAATTATAGTCCTGTTATACTGTTATTAAGAATGTAATGTTAAATAAAGCAAGACAAAACAGACGTACCCATTTATCTTTCGGAGCATAATTACACGAACTGCTACTTGCTGTGGCCTGATGTGATGAATGGAAGTTAAGAGGCGCTCAGCATCCTGCCTCTTCTATGTTCTTAGCATCGTCCGGATCAATTTCTTTGTCCTCCCTAATCACAGTGGTATAAGCTGGATCAAATTAGCTATGTCCGCCTAAACCAGAGTGTACTCTTTTTTCTGCCTTGTACAGTAGCTCCCTGCAGGCATTAAGGCTGACAATCGTACATCCTCTGTTACGTTACACGTCAGATTGTCCATATCCTGTCCAGAGAGTGTGTTACTACGAACCTCAAAATCAAGACGAACTGTCACAAGTCTGGAATACAGATGCGATTTACTTTTAGCTTGTATCCTAATCCTCCCAGCCGCACTATGGCCCTGGGTCCGACTCTGCCTCTAACAGAAATGAGTACCAGGAATCTTCCTGCGTTATAAAGGGCGTAAGGCTGACAACCTTACCGACATCTATGAGCCGATTGTCTAGAAAATGTGGGAACCTCAACATCTCACAAGTTTATGGGCCTCCACGGCCTGTTACAGGGATACCTTTACTTTCTCTACTTTTGCATATTCGTGACTTAGATAAAGTTGTCCCTGTACTTAACTAACTAAACACTACGCCATGAAGTGGATGCATAGGTCCATATTTCCTTGACCTTGACACTAGTTGGAGGTGAGTGGTCAGCTTCACGTCCCGGTCGCTTACCTCCGGGGAAAAAGTCCCGATACTCATTGGCTGGGAAGTTGGGTGGACCCCAGAGCCCGTCTGGATGACGTGGAGAAGAGAAAATTCTTGATGTTACCGAGACTCGAACTCCGACCTCTCGGTCGTCCAGGCCGTCGCCAGTCTCTGTACCGACTATTGGATATGCAGTTATCAGAGTTCATTGTCTTTTCCTTTGTTCGTGTTACATTTGCGTCATATAGAAAAATGATTATTAATAGCGTGTAAACGTTATGTCATGCACCAAGTTTGTTGTAATGGACCGCTTCGCCTGCATTTGGTTAGGTACAGATGCCAGTTCCATGACCTCCATTCAGTCTGCAAATTGCCGAAGGGCCTATAAGTAGAGGTCTATTATTTTATTGCTAGAGGATTGGGACTAATTCCCTTGTACTGCTGCCACTTTTGGCCTATCGTACCAGCCCCAGATGATAGGTGAGGATGATCGTGGAGCAATTGGTGGAATGAAGATTGGAAGGGGAAACCGAAGTACTCGGAGAAAACCTGCCCCAGCGTCACTTTGTCCACCACAAATCTCACTTGACTAGACCCGGGATAGAACCCGGGCCGCCGCGGTGGGAAGTCAGCGAGTAACCGCTTGAGCTATAGGGCGGCCACGTAAAGGTCTAAGTGAAATTCTTATCCACAAACCTGGAGCCTACAATACGCCCAATTGCAGGTTTAATAAAATTTTATATTCTACAATTCTGTTGCATCTATATTTCTACATCTAAATTTCATTAATTTTAATTAATTTCAGTCCCCATATTAAGTATAACCTGCTAGAAAGGTGTCTTGAATAAAAGATGTAGATGTCAATATAGTACATATGCCGTGCCTCTTTGGAAGTGTATATAAAAATGCATATTAAATTTGGCCCATCGAAAACGTTGCCCAGCCTCTTGGCAAGAGCTCTGTTGGGGGAGGTGTTTTCTATGTGGTCCGTGCCACGGCTACACAAGGAGTGGTTGTATTTCGTGAGTTCCCCAATCGGAAGTCAGTTCAGCTCGGCAGCTGCAGTGAGACAGGCGAGGGCATGAAGCCGTAAACACGGAGTTTAGTGTTCTACGATGTTGGGATCCGTCACCAGGCAACGACTGGTAAAGACACAGCAGACTGAAAATTTAGTATGTGCTCTGTTGAACTGCAGAGTGTGAGAAACAACGATAGCCGTGTAGTTGCGTGTAGTCACGAGTTGTATGAGTGTACAGCAAATACAATTACCAAACCAAATTCCGTCTATAGTCACACTCATACACTTTATAATACAATGTGTTCGTGATACTTTCTGCCTAACCTTCTTTTGAGAGAAAAGTAATTAACAGATTCTGTTACAACCTCTAAGTATTCTTATGATACTTCGCAGCACAAGATCACATGTTTGTTGTGGGAACACGGTCCTCATTTTTCTGTACTTCAGAAAACAGCAAAGTATAATTATTATACACGTGTTTGAGAGGGATGAAGTGACAGGAGGTTGGAGAAAACTGCATAATGAGGAGCTTCATAACTTGTACTCTCCTCCAAGTATAATTAGAATGATCAAGTCTAGGAGGGTGAGGGGTGCAGGACATGTAGCACGAATGGGGGAGAAGAGGAATGCATGTAGGATATTGGTGGGAAAGCCAGAAGGAAAGAGACCACTGGAAAGACCAAGGTGTAGGTGGGTGGACAATATTAAAATGAATCTTAGAAGGATGGGATTGTATGGATTGGATTGACTCAGGATAGGCACCAGTTGAGGGCTTTTGTGAACACGGTAATTAATTTTCTGGTTCCGTGAAATATTCGGAAATTCTTGAGTAACTGCAGATTTGGCGGCATCTCAAGAAGGGCTCAGCTCCATGAGTAATAATAATAATAACATATGTTTGGTGAGTTTTTTTAATAACCTCCTGTCAGATGTAACAGGTTCTTTTCCTTCAGACGATAAATTAACCACCTTTTTCAAGTCTTGTCATCTCACTGAAGTGGAGGGGTTCTCATTAATTCATTGATCTTCTAATTTGAATTTAATCACGCATCACGGCCTGTCATTAGACTTTATTGTGGTTCGCAGTTACAGAAGTGCAGGACCGAGTGTAGGTTTCACAAACGGCACACAGTCTCCAGCTCAGGTCTGAATGTTCACAGGAAGTTAAAATTATAGGTTTCTTCCGGTGAAGTAGCTGCGAGTCAGCGCGGTGCGGCAGGGGATCCGGGCTTCCCCGTGGCCAGGGAAACAAACGCGTTGGAGGAGGACGCTGAAATAATGTTATTTTTGTGGGTTTGTGACAATCGAAGTGCCGATTGCGAGTAATTCGTATGAATGACAGGTTACACGCAAGTTCCAACTTCTGTAAAAAGAATTAGCCCTCAAAATCTCAGTAAGGATGGAACATGCCATTAGCTATATCCAGGCAGCTGAATCCTTCTTGAGGAGCTGGTGGTTACTTGGATGCTCAGAAAATTCTCCGCCTTGTATTACGACGGAAAGTTCGTTAAGATACTGAGGAAAATTACGACAAAATTAGCATAATCTCTATCCCGACCGATGTTCGAACCCGGTATTTCACAGATAGAAATCAGATTCATTGCCCCTTGAACCTACTTGCTCAGCACGACTAGATTTATTTGATAAAATTCTAGCTAACTAAAAAAGAAAGTCCTTGGCTCTAGCGAATTTATTATATTCACTATTAAGAAATTAATCTAATTTTATTATTTAAATTTCGAGGAGTTAAGATACGAAGTGTGGAATTGTCCCGAAAGCAAAGTTCTGTCGACTTCTTAGTATTACGTACAAATGAATTTCTTGCAGCAAAATGTTTTTTCCACCTGAAGGAAGAGTTGTTATCGTGCCTTGAACTCTTATGGTTATTTCAGGACCATTTCTTTATTTCCTGTTTTAGAAAATAACTTGTTTTGAATCTTAAGCTCGTGTTTGAATGCAAGATTTATGAACGCATTGCATTTAGAAGTGAACAAACTGGACCCAGGCTCTGTTCCACACTTCACACACGCGCCAGCCTGGCCTCAGAGCAGAGAGTAAATCCTGACAGACCAGCATTTAATTAAGGGTTGTCAGTTTTCCCACGGTTCTTTCCTAGTCATTAAATTATGTATTGTCATATATATCTTTAGATATAAAGCAGAACCTGGAAAATATTTCTTGTAATTGAAAAGTAGAAAGCTTAGTGTATTCCCACGGTATTTCTTAGAACATAATTATATTCTCCTATTTTTTTTAATGAATATTAATTTAAGAGCTCTGCCGGTATGGCGACTAGGCTACTGACTGAACAGCCGGGGAATCATGGTTCGATTCGCGACAGGGCCTCCAGATTTGTCTCAACTCCATAGTATCCAGACCGGCTATTGGGCCCACCCAACCTCCTATCAAAAAGGGTACCGAGGGGTTTCCCCAGAGTAAAGCGCGGGGGCGTGACAGTAACTACTCACCTCTATCTAGTGCAGAGGCCATTATTAGTGGAGCCATACCCCCACTCTCCCATACGTCTTTATGCCGTAGTAGTTAATCAGATACCAGCGATGCATTTTTAATTACATATTCATGGTCATATCTTACGCGGTAACTGCCTTCTAAAAGAAGTTATTGAAGGAAAGATAGAGGGGCGATAGAAGTGACCAGAAAGCGAGGAAGAAGACGTAAGAAGATGCTGAATGACCTTTGGGACAGAAGAGGATATTCTCATTTGAAGGAGAAAGCTCTAGATCGCATGAAGTGGAGGAACTGTTTTGGAAGAGATTGTGGACCTGTCGTCTTGACAGATTACTGATGAATGAATGAATTCATGTGGAATGCTTTATTCTGCATTTCGTTTCGAGGTTAATTTTAACAGCTTGTTGCCGTGTACTCATACAAATATAATGTTTCTGGATAATACCAGTTGTCCCGTTTTTGTTTAAAACAACTTTTCGGAGACAGAATCCAGTATACTAAACGTTGTGTTTTCAATGAGAATAGGACGATGGACAATGCCCAGAAACACAATATTTGTATTAATATACCATTTTCACAAAATTTTAGATCTTATATATTTGTATTTGCTACACTGGAAACAGATAATTGATGAGTTATTTCGTGGAAATAGCGGCTCAGGTCTAGAAAACCGAAATTAACGGCCTTGAGTATTCGTTGCTCTGACCACGCGACACCCTCTATCCGCAAAAGTTGGCACTAACTTCGCCGACAAGTGGCGGTCGCTCGGTCGGTGTAGTTCACTTGCGGACTACAGGATACGGAGTTGCATTACATTTACAGTGAAAATAAGGCTACATCTAGAGATCTGTATAAATAGGAAATTTCCACGTTTTACACCGTCTTAGGCTTAAAAGAAACTGATTTATGTAAGTACTTCCCGCCGAAATTTTGTAATAACTTCCTGTTTCCTACGTCAGAGCTACATGTAGAGAACATCGTTAACTTCTTGATTTAATCTCGTAAATGAATGAGTGGCGCTTTTTTAATGATAGGAGCAGCGAGTGGAACATATGAGATCCGTGGCCTCCACGGAGGCGAACCTTCTGTAATCCAGTAGGTGAGTAATATTGTTTCGGAGGAATATACTACTTCCATCTTCACTTCTTCAGTGCCATCCTGAAGAAGTATATCCCTCCATCGTAAGGAATAGCGATGTTTGCATTTTTATATTTTTATCACTGTTCAACGTTCTATATAATTGTATAAAGAACCTTATATTTTATTCATTAGACCTTTAAATGCATAACTATTTATATCATTATTTACGTAATAAATAGTTATGAGGTAATTCACTTACATGACTAAATAATCAGTTCGTTAGTCAGTTGCCTTATGGTTATGACACTTGTCTCTAACACTAAGGGAGGAACATAGACTGAGGGTGTTGAGGAGAATATTTGGACCGAAGGGAGATGAAGTGACAGGAGGTTGGAGAAAACTGCATAATGAGGAGCTTCATAACTTGTACTCTTCTCCAAGTGTAATTAGAGTGATCAAGTCGAGGATGAGATGGGCATGGCATGGAGCACGAATGGGGGATAAGAATGCTTATAGGATATTGGTGGGAAAGCCAGAAGGAAAGAGACCACTTGGAAGACCAAGGCGTAGGTGGGTGGACAATATTAAAATGGATCTTAGAGAGATATGATGAGATGGTATGTATTGGATTGATCGAGGTCAGGATAGGGACAAGTGGAGGGCTCTTGTGAACAAGGTAATGAACCTTCGGGTTCCATAAAATCCTGGGAAATTCTTTAGTAGCTGCAGATTTGGCTGGTTCCCAAGAAGGGCTCAGCACCATGAAGACAATCACTTGCATAGTTACTTAGTTGATTAGTTTTTAGTCACAGGTGTTCATTGTTGTTTGGTCCGATGATGATGATGAGTGTTTCGTCATTTAATCCTTTGATTAGTTAGTAAATTCGACTGAGGATATAAGTTTGAATTGAGTCACCCTGATACCCCTTGTCGGTGGTTCGTGACACGCGAGTCGAGTGATAACGCCGTCCCCCCGCTGCAAGTTCCACTAGCACGTGTTGCGTTCCACTCGCTCTGCCAAACCTCACCCNCACGCGAGTCGAGTGATAACGCCGTCCCCCCGCTGCAAGTTCCACTCGCTCTGCCAAACCTCACCCCGCTGCACACCTCCCATTCCCGCGGTCACGCTGCCTTCAGCTTAAAGGACATATTTTGTACATGGGGTCGGCTGAGCGCTGGAATAGAAAGGTCCTGATCACCTTGTCCTCGCTTTGCAGGGCTGCTTCATGATATGGAAAATAAATAAATCAGATTTATTCTGTTTTAGCAATGTTTTAATGTTTTGCCACTGTTTTGATCGTCCATCGGTAAACATGGAATTCGATTGTGAGAGTTTTCCTATTTGAAATTAGTATTACACATGACCAACGCAGTAGCAAATTCCTCTTTTAGGCCTGTGTTGAATACAAGGTAATTATTTGGTTTCCTTGATGAGGCAAGTTCGTGTTTGTTGTTTAATTTTTCTCCCCATAGAACCGTTACTAAGTAATGACTGTGAAAGACGCCCGTTGACAAGAAACAGATTTCTAACACGCATCAATGGACTAACTGAAAATGTGTTCTCTACGCGGCCCGTGCGAAAGCCGCGTGATGCAATGATAAAATTGTTGGAAGCGATGTTTTCTATGCGGTTCGTGCCGAGATGTTTTAATCAGGACAAGTCTATAGTTTAGTTGTAAGACAGTTCGTCGGCCAGTAAGGTTGTGAACAGGGAAGCTGAGGAAGCTACGGCGTTGGAAGCCGTTATCAGATAACGACTGGTGAAGACTCAGCAGACTGAAAATATTTATGGTGTGCTATAGTGAATTATAGAGTGTGTGTTATCTGTAGCGCCGTAGTGACTTGTAGTTGCGGTCTTTAAGTGTCCAATAAATCCAATTACCAACCCAAACCCCTTCTATAGTTACTCATATACGTGACAGTATTGAATAAACAAATAACAAATATCCAAAAAAGGAATGATCTTCCATTGTCGGAACTTCTGACCCATGGTCAACAATACGCCACTATTCTAAAGGAATCAGGTGTGAACTGGATTCATCTGGCTCAGAATAGGCACAAATGGTGGACTCTTGTGAACATTATAATGAATAGTATTATCTATGAAGCTCGTAATTTTCCAAGTTTCTGCAGCCTCGTATTGTTCTCATATTTTCAAGAAAGGAATAAAATTATCTTAAAAATCATGAAATAAGAAAACATGAGAAATGAATTTGCATAAATCTTTGTTTCTCAGACTTTTCTTTAAGTTTCAGTGGTCGCTTTCTAGTTTTTGCCTACATATATTTCTGATTTATTTAGTGATTAAATGTAATGTAAACTGACCTCAGAATACAGACTCGATTTCTGTTAATAGTTTTGATTCTTCCGCGTTTTCTTTCAGCTCCAAAGTGCTATATCACCTCATGATGACTATTGAAAGCGAATTAACGTTTCACTGACAATCATCTGATTAGTTACACAGTTGAACGTACTTAAACATTGCGAATGATTTTCTAAACAACCGGATATAAAAAGAATCGTGTAACTGTTCAGAAACGCTGGGTTTGTTTCCGTTTGATGACTTCAGCTGGAGACTGAAAGTCGACAATGGATTCTATTGAAAGAAACGTGAACAGTTTGTTCCACTGTTTTATCTGGTTACTTGTTTCGTTATATCTGAACTAATTAAGTTAAGTGCTTGTACCATACAATCATACGAATTAAATAATCCAGAAATTCCGGTGGTTAATTATAATTTTAACTCTTGTTTTATGTGATTATGTGACTTAAATTTCATGTTGGTGGAGAAACAGAGTTATATTATTCAGTTCTAAAGAGTTCTTTTTATGATGGCTCGAGACTGAACGCATTTGGCTCTGTACCAGCCTAGGTTGAGGATACGTGAATATTTAGCATTTACTGGAATTATTATTAGCACGGAAAATGTCACTATGTCCGCCACAAATAACAGATGATCTCATCTGGGATCGAACCCTTACTGCCACATCTGAAATCCTACATCTCGACCCTCACCATCGTATACTACACTCAAGATTCATGAGTTTGTGAAATTTGTCCAGTGTTTTGATAGGATATGTGGTTTCGCTAGCTTTTTCTGTTTCCATCTTCATATGGTAGGGTGATGAAACACTTTCTCTCACCGGGATCTCAGTCACTGAACTCATTCTACTTGATCGAATTGAGTAGCTTCCTCTACTCCTCCCTTCCACCTGAGGAAGGAGACAGATTTGATACCTGAAATATTGTGTGCTTTCAGAACACTGGAGAACAAAATGCAGGAATTCAGTAATGAAGCAACACTGAGTGTGAGGAAATGTTCAATAAACTGAGAGACTTTAAGTAAGAAGAACTGCAGAAAATTAAAAAATGACAAAACCTTTAATCTGTGGTCTTTACATGTTTCCGTAAGGATAACAAATTGTAGGATAAGAGGGTCACGTATCATAGGAGAACTGATAACAAATTGTATTCATAAAAAAGTCCGTTAGGTCCGGAATTGTATCTCGCTAGTACGCAAGCAGGAATACGCTGCGGAATTTATCTCGCTAGTACGCAAGCAGGAAAAATTCGCTGTGGAATTTATCTCGCTAGTACACAAGCAGGAATACACTGCGGAAGTGTATCTCGTTAGTATGCAAGCAGGAATACACTGCGGAAGTGTATCTCGCTAGTACGCAAGCAGGAATACGCCGCGGAAGTGTATCTCGTTAGTACGCAAGCAGAAATACACTGCGGAAGTGTATCTGACTAGTACGCAAGCAGGAATACGCAGCGGAAGTGTATCTCGTTAGTACGCAAGCAGGAATACACTGCGGAATTGTATCTCGCTAGTACGCAAGCAGGAATACGCCGCGGAAGTGTATCTCGTTAGTACGCAAGCAGGAATACACTGCGGAATTGTATCTCGCTAGTACACAAGCAGGAATACACTGCGAAAGTGTATCTCGCTAGTACGCAAGCAGGAATACACTGCCGAATAAAGGAACCTGTTGTCTGCTAGGACAAATAATTGGAAATAGAATTCGAGAACCCACAAGAACAACAGATGCCCGGAAGTAGAACTGGTATACCTTCCGGAACCCCATGGATCTCGAATAATACATCCGGGCTATCGGGAATAAAAACATGGCTCTAGCTTGGCTGACAGAAAAGCGTTAGCCAGTAGTGGAGTCCGAACTGGGGCCAACAAAGTTACATACTGCCATACTTTCTGATTTTACTCTGATAATGAGGATTTCGAATTTTAGATCACGTTGGTTACGCGTTCCGACGCCTCTGTTTTAGGATGGTTTCGATATTGTATGACATATCATCAGTGCTACTGTAAACTGGTGGCAAGCGACCTTCAGCGTAAGTGTTGCTTGCGATAGGCACACAATATTAGCTCAGTAACTGGTGCAAGTCCGTTGTTATTATGTTTCATCCGTCCACTATCCATGTATCTATGTATAGCTCTACAGCACTCTGCTGAACCTCGATCGCCTTTTCAGTTTTTTAATCCTATAGGCAGTCGGTAGGACTCCTTGCACGGGAGATCAGCCCATCATAAGGTCACTACCTACACACAGAACAACAGAAACACACACAGATATTCATGCATTGAGTGGGATTCGAACCCACGATCCCGGCTTCCAAGCGAGCGAAGACAGTGCATGCCTTAGACCGCTCGGCTACCGTGACCGGCAGTGTATAAGAATAATATATAAGAATTCAGTTCGTACCTCACAGGAAACAGATCCGAACCCACGATCCCGGCTTCCGAACGAGCGAAGAGAGTGCATGCCTTAGACCTTGTGGCCACTGTGATCGGTCCATCCACTTTCTACTTGATATAAATATTCTCCTAAGCGTCTTGTTCTTTTTTGTTATTGTTAGTAGGGTGGGACTAAGTCCCTTGCACTGCGGCCGCTTCTGGCCTATTCTATCAGCCCCAGATGATAGGCGAGGGTGATTGTGGAGCAGTTGGTGGAATGAAGATTGGCAGGGGAAACCGGAGTACTCGGAGAAAACCTACCCCAGCGCCACTTTGTCCACCACAAATCCCACTTGACCTGACCCGCGAT
>NW_019743001.1:440679-467134 GCF_002891405.2 Cryptotermes secundus | reverse complement strand
GGCCGCCGCGGTGGGAAGCCAGCGACTAACCGCTTGAGCTATGGCGCGGCCCCATCTTGTTCTTTAATGCCTCCAATATATAAACTTCCCTTCATTTGAGAACCGAGTTTCTGTGTATATTACGGTCTCTATGTCTCTTGATAGGAGATCGGGGGAGCCCACTTTCGGAACCGAATGGTAGTAAGCATTGCCCAAATATAATCTGCTCTTAATTTCTTCCTGTACATAATTTTATTTTTTTTTGATGTCTTTCAAAATATTTTAACTTCACCACATTTCCCAAGAAGTCATTAATATTATTTTTATGTCAGTTTTACGGTACATTATGTTGACTGTGTATGAACAAGTACTGAAATTTATCTACTTTTGGTCCTGAACCAATTTCTTTACTACTGATAGACTTAAAAGGATTCTGACGATGGTGTATACTGTACTTATTTTGACTTGTTTTTGACTTCATCCATCATCTGGTATGTAAAAGACAAAAGACCACGACGTTTCGGAGNCCAACAGAGTAGGTTTATCCTTCCCTACCCACCTGAAGACGGAGACAGATCCAGTCTCCGAAACGTCATGGTCTTTTTTCTTTTACATACCAGACGATGGATAAGTCCAAAACAAGTCAAAAGAAGTACTCCTTACCACTGTTTAACAGAGCTTAGCATTTGTGTTTTCTCCCAATAAATTATAATCGTCAGTTCATACCAGAAGTCAGAAATGTCCCATCTAATTCCAGTTCGTCGCATTTCTCTGTACCTTCTTCATGAAATATAATAAAATAGAGTTGAGGAGTAATTTCGGTAAAACTTGATCTTCCTTTCCTAAATTTGTGAGCTGCCAGTGCGTCACATGTAGTGGACGGATTATTTTTGTTCTGTTACTGTCACGAGCTCAACTTTTCTACTTTGCGCTTTTCTCCGAAATTCCCTCAATTTCTATTATAAGCAAGCAGTAATCGGGCTCACGTAAATTGCCGAGCATTGTTGCTGTAACAGACTGAAATGTCAGTTGCTTAGTATATTTATTGAGAGACGGTTTTAAAATATTTCACATTATTTAGCTATGTGATCTCCTTTGGGGCTTTTCATGCACATAGATTTTCTTTTATTATTCTTATCATGATCTCTTGTCACAGGTTTATTTCCTGGTATTCCTTTTCTTGAACCAGTGATGCACCTCACCACTCAGGCTTCAAGCTTCACACTGTATTATTATTATTATTATTATTATTATTATTATTAGAGGCATTGATTAAGGTCGCGGATTCGATTACCGATGCTATTATTGGAGTTTTAAATTCGCCTAATCCNTTTTTTTTTCACTATTTCTGGTTGAATTTCAAAATATTCTACGGTTAGTGCAGAGTGAAGAAACGATAATTCTCCAGTAAAATAACATTTCGTGACTGCAGGAGTAGAGCGCATTTCAGATTTCAGCTGAGAAGCTAAGTCTCTTCTGATGTAAATATGTCGTAATGAATCAGCCATTTACACGGCGCTTCAGAGAGAGCACGTGACAGTAATCATCAGGAAGCAATAAGCAAATACAGAACGGAGTACATAGAAACTTTACTTGTTGGATAAGACATGCAGTGGACCTGTTTCGCCCTTATCGGGCCATCATCAGGGCTTACTTGTTCAGGAGACTGCTTAGTGTACGTTTATTTCTTGCAGTATCATTTACATTTGAACACAGATGTCACTACATGTGTACAAGTTCCGCACGGGATTACGTAGTTTGTAGATAATGTTGTTCCTGTTGGTGCCGTTCTTTCCTGTGTGCTCAGCCGGTCACAGTGGCTGCTCAGTCTAAGGCATGAACTGTCTTCGCTCGCTCGAACACTTCGATCCTGGGTTCGAATCCCACTTGAGGCATTGATGTCTGTGTGCGTTTATTCTGTGTTTTTGTCGTCCCGTGTAGGTAGCGGCCTTGCGACGGACTGATCCCCCTTCCAAGGAGTCCTACAGATTGTGTATGGGATTAAGAAACTGATAAAGCGGCAAAGGTCCGACAAAATAACTGTAGAGCCGTAGATAGATAGATAGATAGATAGATAGATAGATGTAAGGATGGATAGATAGATTGATAGATAGATAGAGAGATAGATGGAAGCGAGGCTATAAAACAACTAAGCGAGTGAGCCATTTAAAAGCCTCCGTTAGGTGGGGAAGTATCCGGTACCACTGCCAGTAGAGGGGCCGAACTCGCTGGCTGAACGGGGCTGATAGCGAGCACCAGTACCGGAAGGGTATGACGACTGGTAGAATATCAAAGGGGGACGTACAATAGATCAACAACTGGTCGCGGTGCATGGGGAACCCACCTCCTCCAATAATGAATGAATAATAAAGAATGAGCCATTTAAAAAGACCCCCCCCAGTTGGGTGTTCGCGGTGGATGGCCTTCATTGTTCATGTCTAAAGCAGTGTTAGTTTGAACCTCCGATCACTTTCTATGCTAAAGATATAACAGGCGAAAGATTTTCTGCTTTGTAACTGAGGGTTGTATTTTCAGGCCTTTTGCAAGTCTCCAGTTTGTATTTACATAGGCTGTGCTATATAGACTCGATACTGAAAAGCGTCGTTAAATAGCCAACACAAACTGCAAGGGGATGTGAGACCTTCTTCTAAATGTAAGGTGCCAAGTATTTTTTGGGAATACAATTATTATTTTTTTCTGATCACTCTGATTGCTGTAGAAGCAAAGTTTCACGAAATGTGGGTTTTATGAAGTTGGATGCATTTTAGAAACTAGTAATCATTCCAGAAGAGCAGGAAGACACATGACTTACATTGACGGGATCTGGTAAGCCGATATATCTTTCAAAATTCAGAATTTTTATCTCAGCGAAGTGCAGACAGAGGCGAACATATAGAAGACATCGATACTGTCTGATTTTAACAGATTTGTATATAAGCTCATCAGGGAATTCGGTCAAATAGGCTTATTATACGAGAATATTTCTCTACCTCTCATGAACTTCAAGAAAATTTTTAGAATTCGCTTTTAGCAGCTGTAAGACGCGTGTCCTGCAAACAGGACTGTAATAATAAAGAAAATGTTGGCATAATAAGCAGAAATAGTGTTGTATACTTTCACCGCGTTAGAAATATTCATAATTTAGGAAATGACTAACTTTTACTTGTCTGTCAAGATAATAATATGCATAAGACTTTCAATTACGGTAACTTATTAAACAGGAAGTAAACCGTAATTAATACAGAGTACTTAAATTAGCTGCAGAGGCCTCTGTGTTGAGTATTTACGTAGGAAACACCTGAGATTCCTCCAGAGATGAAAGCCACACCTGCGTAAAGACAGCGCGCTCACGCTAACTATGCAACACTGCCCACTCCGTTGGAGGAAGCACGCGCGTTGCACCCGCTAATATGTCGAGGGGTCAGGTTTTGTGAACGTTATTTGACCATTGTGTCTGTTCTTGACCCCCCAGCGGTCCCATGTCTTCAGTAGGCATCTTTTCGATAAAGAGTAGTAATTTGGGGGTGGTACACCACGTATTGTGGTAGAAACTTACGGACTTTGCTCCAAAAATATGATACCATTCACGCATGTTACATGTCGACATATCCTAAAAATAGTCCCCTTTCATAGCTATGTTCGGCAGGCGGTCTGTCTTATCTAGAACTGCACTACAGCATACGGCAAGATGAAGTCGAGACGTTCTAGAGGTGCTGGCTACACAAACACATACTAGGAAAACTTTAAGAGAGACGAATTATACTCAACAAACAGATCTAACACTACTGTATACATTAACTGCACGTAAAATTCAGTACACATTTTAAATACATGTTATTTTATGTTATTTTCCTTCATTTACATGTTGTGTTGTAAAAATTATTGTTATTGTTAACTACATTTTGTTAAATAAAAAATCTATCTATATATGTCTATCTATCTATCTCTACAACCCTTGTGGATCTTAGCCGCCTTTTCAGTTTCTTAATAATATACACATTCGGTAGGACACATTGGACGGGGGATCAGCCCGTCACAAGGCCGCTACCTACACACAGGACAACACAAACAGAATAAACGCACACAGACATCAATGTCTTGAGTGCGATTCGAACCCACGACCCCAGTTTCGAGCGGGAAATTTAGTTCGTACCTTACACGGCGCGGCCACTGTGATCGGCATTCTCACTTCTACTCACGCGAAATTTCGTTCGTGACGAGAGGGAAGGAATTCTTATATCTTGGTGAACTTAACTTAGCAACATTTTTACGTAGAAATATCTATGAATGACACAGTGAAAAAAGAAAAAATTTGAAACCGTATTAACAGCAATTATTTTTATTTAAGTGTTGCAATATTTTATTCAGATATTAAGTACAGGTCAGCACAGATAAAAATAAATATGTATATTAAGATAAACGGAATATAATATGCGTATATTCGGATTGAGCTAGGTAAAATTTGAAAAAAAAAAATAAAGTCGAAATATGTAGTGAGATAAAGAATTTTGAGGATATATAACGAAACTAAATGTGCTTTTGGGGAAGTATGAGATGGAGAGAGATAATTATGTTGTAAAAATGTTCGCAGGTTGAACAGGTGTTAACTGTACCGGAAACTCATCACCTCATTAGCTATCTAGGTAAACAGTTTCACGTCATTACGATGTCTACAACTCCATGATGCACAATTAAGTATATTTATTAGAAATGTATGTTTTTGCGGGAGTTCCGACTTGGGGGAAGGTGGGGCTTTGTGCATTGTCCGATATTGTAAAGAACACAGCGTTACTGGGTCTATCTCCATCCTCAGGAAAATGTGTGAGAGGCACTTAGAGAGGCCGCACACCAACTGCGTCAAGACAAGCATCAACACATGAGACAGAAGACGCAGTCTTGCTTCATTCGTGATTCACACTCGAGTCCTCACACCGAAGTAACACGCGTCTGTATGTTATCACATCTTCTCCAGTTGATGACATGACGTCATTTCGATAACGTACGAGTACACTGGTCCTGTTCCTTGAGTACTGATGTCTGAGTCTTGACGCACAGAAAAGGAACACGTGTCTGCAACATGAAGCTGACGTCAGCATCATGACTCAGACCGGTGTGCGGCGGTTTTCATAACCTCATTCCTTTCAACTGTGCTCCTTTCTTTGCTTCATGTCGCAGATATCGTGTCTTGACTGTTACATGTCTTGACGCATGCCGGTGTGCGGCTTACCTTACTTGGCCATATGTCCGTTAGAAAGAGCTAACCTCAATCACTTGTAACTCTCACCCCATTCTCGTGCGAAAGGAATCAGATCCAGTTCTGTGGAACACTGGAGGATGGACAAAGTCCAAACACTGCCCAATACGGAGGTTTATACTCCAAGGTCAGAACAATTTTCAATCAATTAAATATTTATCTGTATTCACAGGCAATGAGTGGGTAGATAATATTAAAATGGATCTTAGAGAGATAGGATGGGATAGTATGGATTGGATTGATGTGGCTCAGGATAGGGACCAGTGGAGGGCTCTTGTGAACACTGTAATGAACCTTCTGGTTCCATAAAATGCTGGGAAATTCTTGACTAGCTGCAGAATTGGCGGCTCCTCAAGAAGGGCTCAGCTCCATGAGTAAGTAATTGACAAACAGTGAGGGTACCATAGTCTTTACTTCTTGCGTAGTTCATCTGATTAGGCCTTAAAAGTAATGTACAAAACAGCACTGAATATTGCCTATGGTTTCTGTTGCAACTGTCTCCAAACAGCTTGGAGGCAGTGATGAATCTGGTTCGAGTCTTGGCCGTGGTTTCTTCGCAAAATTTCTCAGCCGTCCTACGTAACTGCAGGATAATTCCTTCAAATGCACCAGGGTTTCCATCTTACACCTCCTGATTTGTGGCCATCTTGGCACCTCACTAAACAGAAGACATATGAGGTTTTATATTGCGCCATTAAGTAACCTTTGTGTTGGATCAGTTCCCTTGATGTGTCCACGTGCGTACATACGAACAAATTTCTTCAGTTTGACATACGAACCAAATATCTCTGCTGACAGGTTAGCACTTGGGGTGTTACGTTTTTAAATCCGGAAACGGAAACTAGATATCTTAGTTAAGATTTTAATAGTCTTTCTCAGTCCCTACCATATTTGCCAAGGCAGTGCGTGAAGTTACAACACTACAGACTCCTTGTATTCTTTCCTACTTATTTCTCATTAATAATTCTTTTTGGCGCAGTCGGTATAGCGACTGGCTACGGGCTGGACGACCGAGGGATCGCAGTTCGAGTCCAGACCGGCTCTAGGGCCTACCCAACCTCTTATCCAATGGGTACCGAAGTTTTTTTTTCTCCCTCTGGGACTCAAAGCTGACCACTCACCGCC
The DNA here is from genome assembly GCF_002891405.2 of Cryptotermes secundus. Lineage (NCBI taxonomy): Eukaryota > Metazoa > Arthropoda > Insecta > Blattodea > Kalotermitidae > Cryptotermes > Cryptotermes secundus. The sequence goes on along the minus strand of NW_019743001.1, from coordinate 460,776 downwards.
AACTGCTGCCTAGGTCAAGAAATGTGGATCTATACATGCACTCCCCCATACGTCTTCATAGCGTAGTGCGTAATTAGTTAAGCACAGGGACAACTCCACCTTTTTGAAATACAGGAAGCTTCGTTACGTACACCGTAAACAAATGTTACTGCCATAGTTTTCGCTTGATTTAAATTAAGAAATGTTAAAACAGCTTCTTGCCGGTCACTGTAGCCGGGCGGTCTCCGGCATGTACTGTATTCGCTCGCTTGGAAGCCGGGATCGTGGGTTCGGATCCCACTCAGGGCATGGATGTTTAGTTTGTGTGTGTGCGTTTTTCTGTGTTTGTGTACAGGTAGAGGCCTTGCGACGAGCTGATCACCCCACCAAGGAGTCCTACCGAATGTGTAAGATCAAGAAAAACCGAAGTGAACGGAGAAGTTCATGGAGGTAGGCCTAGGCCCACTGGAGCTGTAGGGCCAAGGGAAAAAAAAACAGCTTCTTAGGTGTAAATTCCTATAATTAGTGTATTTCTGACAATATCCGTCGTCCTGCTTTTATTTAAGACACGACGTTTCGGAGACTGGATTCTGCCTGCATCTTCAGGTGGAACCTACTCAGTTGGGCCATATCGATAGAGCCAGTCCCTACCTTTATTAATTTTTACTCTGTTCTTTGTGCTTTATTGTAGTTAGTTATTCACTCATTAAATCGTGCCCCCTAACTTATTTTTATGTCAAAAACCTTTTGTCGGAGTCCATGAGGTTAAATCCCAGAAGAAAGTGCTATTTTTAAACGACTTGTTACTATACCGTATGTTGAAATACGTTTATTCATACAGACCTAACTCTAAGATAAGGACGTTTTCATTCGCACGTCTGCACCAGATTTAAACAAGGAAAGTTCTGATTCGCTGGAGTTGAGGGCATCTTCTTTGCCTGCTGTGCGGATATAGGCCTGCTCATGTTCCATGAGGATATGCTTCAAATCACTGAGCATTATTGCATACAATGCAACAACTATATACAGAATGCAGACTATGTCATATGACGCCGTGTAGACTGGCCGAATGTCAGTAAGCTTTCGGAGGAACCCATCAGAGGACAGAAGATTAAACAGAATGGAGGAAAATTGGTACAGATATACGTGAAAAGGGGTCACGCAGTAGTGTAGCTGTTTGAGGCACTATGCTACTAGCCGGAAGGTCGCGCATTCGTTTCCCGAAGATGTTATTGAATTTTTCATTTGACCTAATCCTTCCAGCCGCATTATGGCACTGGGGTCGACTCAGCCTCTAACAGAAATGAGTACCAAGAATCTTCCTGATGGTAAATGTTGGCCGGAGCATAAGGTTGACAACCGCACCGCCATCTGTTAGCCGATTGTCTAGAAAATGTGGGAGCCTCGACGTATCACAACCAACTGGGCCTCCACGGCCTGTTACAGGGGTTGCTTTACCTTTTTTTACTTCTACTTTTATAAAATAAAACGGAGCTTGGACGTTGAGTAAACCATTGGAAATAAGAAGAACAGTGAATAATAATAATAAGAAGAATAAAATAAATTTTGACCATTAGGAAAGTTGTCCTTAGAGGAGAGAGTGTTTTTTTTTATTGCTAGTGGTTTGAGACTAAGTCCCTTGTACTGCGGCCAATTCTGGCCTATTGTACCAGCCCCAGATGATAGGTGAGGGTGATTGTGGAGCAATTGGTGGAATGAAGATTGGCATGAGAAACCGAAGTACTCGGAGAAAACCTGCCCCAGCGCCACTTTGTTCACCACAAATCCCACTTAACTAGACCCGGGGTCGAACCCGGGCCACAGCGGTGGGAAGCCAACGACTAACCGCTTGAACTATGGCGCGGCCACAGTTAGTTACTTAGCTGATGAGTTAATGAATATATGTGAAGGAATCATTTAACGCTGTATAACTGGCCATTCTTCTGCTCTGCGCCATCTAACACTTTTCCCCAAAAGATACTTTTTTTTAATCACAGCCAGAAAGCAAGACATCTGTCTCTCTCACACCTCAGCATGTCCCACTGGAGTGGGGAAGGCGACTGCCACATATAAATATAGTTAATACAAGAAATCGAACGGTCGCACAATACAAGACGGTAGCCAGCGGAAGGTGGCCCTTTGCTGCTGCTTTCAGTAAATGGAGACCAATCGGATAAGAGAAGGAGGGGACTGTTCCAGTCCGAGGCTCACCATAATGAGTCGTAACAGCAGAATCTGCCGCTTGTTGGATCAAAGTCTTGTATCTCGCTTTTTCTTGAGGAGGAAAGAGGACGAGTGCGGGGGTGGCTGTGACTTTTTGTACAGGTGACTAGCGGAAGGGGGAGGAGGGGGGATTAGAATTGTTTTATGCAGGGGAAGGTGCAGGTGGGGGGGAGGCCTATTAGCTGTTACCTGAGGCGGTGCTGTCTACCGACTGGGACTCCGTGAAGCGTGGTGTAGCATTCGGGAGACAGCTCCACTCTTGTACGGCCGCTAACTTACTGCTTGCCTCTCGCTACTACAGTGCTGACCCCCTCTTGACTCACGCTTCATCGATAGAGCAGACCGTCTCTGCGGGGAAGAAGTGTTGCTTGGTTCGTGTGCTGTTCTGGTCCATTTTGTTTCCGTCAACACGTGAAATTTCCTCCGGAAGCGATGAAGCATTACATGTGCTTTGTGTCTTGTTGAGTGTTCTGTGTTTGTTCCTCAGAAATGAGTTCTATGATATAGAACTGAACCGCGTGTGATGACTTATATGGACGTTAATTCTGTTGTCTGATATTCGGGGAAAAGTTTACTGTGAAATCTTCGGGAACAGTGACATCGTGTACTTACTGTCGTCAAGTGTTACCTACTGACAGGTAAGTTTGACAGTGTCAGTATTCAACTGTTGTTTCCATTAGACTGAGTGATCTGTTGTTTCCCAGCATTCGTATCTCCACGGAGATATTGTTCTCGAATTATACATTTAAATTAGTAACTACCCGACTTGAATATCGCAAGGTTAGACGAGAAAATGCATTTTCGCACGGAGAGCAGGAGTGTGATAAAATCGACGAAGAGTTTTGCGGTATATTCCAGATTAGGAGCAAGTGTGTAATAAACTCCAACATATTTAGTTAAACTAAAAGTAATAATTAGTCAATTGATAATATCTTACGCGTAATTTCTCTCAAAAAACATAATTGCTCGTTTATTAACATGTCTCCTTCTTCAAAACTTTTCTTAAAATAAGGCATTTGACTAAATAGAACTTTATCCATCTAAATATAAAAAATACAAATTGTGGATAAATTCGTCGAAACCAAAACATTAAGCTAAATTTTCACGAAATACGAGTATAACACTCGTATGAGAAATTTTACTGTCATATAATGCGATATTAACGAAGTTTATGATTATTATCTTTGCAATAATTTTCGTTTCATTTTATACGTGTGAAAGATAAAGGGGAGAGGATAGTGGTTAGATTTGCACAGAATATTGCGAAGTTCCTCAAATAAAAACCAACGGTGAACTGAATTAATTCCCTCCTGAAGGAATGTTTTTATAGCAGAAAGAAATATGTGTGAGGTACTGCAAATGGACTCGAGGGGACATGCAATAAAATAAATTGGTTTGCAGCTTATCATCGCATCCGTTTGCTCACGTTCGCCACGACTCGATGCGAAGAGAATTGTACGTAACTTGCCCAGACTTCGGTTCCAAGCAGCACGTAAATTGAATTGGCTCTTGCATCAGCGAACAATGCAGAAATAGTGCAGAGTACTAGCCTCATTTATTGTGTTATTAATAACGACTAAGATCCTTCAAATAAGAACAACATTGAAGAGTATAGCCGCAGGTTATTTTGCAGTTTAATTTTCAAGTATTTCAACTCCACTCGACGATTATAAACAGGGAGAAATGTTGGTAATTCGATTTCTAGCAGAGCCAATTAAAAACAGTGAGAAATGTAAGCAATTTTATTTCTAGCCATCCTAATATCTGTCTACACTCTGAAGTAGTAAATGATTATAGAATTTTGGACTTTGGTTTAGAACTGTTTGCGTGTAGCTAAATAATATGACGCGTAATGACAAGTTTTAATATAAATAATTCGAAAGAAACCTTAACTGATGCATAAAATAAGTAAATAATGTAAATCATGACAAGAAATTATTTCGTAATTATATTTTTAAATAGGTTAAACGCAATTCTCTTAAAATGGAATTGATCACGAAATTACAGACACGAAAACACGACCGCATCATCATGCAGCGCGAATTATTATATCTTATAAATTTTAGTATTTTAGATATCGTATATTTTCACCGCTGTGTTAAAGTGCGATTGTTGTAAGGGAATATTATTTTTATCTCTACGACTTATTAATATGTTTCGATATTAAATCCCGAAATCGCCGCTTTTACTCCGGTATATCTGTATTAGTTCCGAAACTGATGATAATCAACAAATACCACACCATAAGATGCTGTTTAATTTATGGATAAAAATATGTCGGAAATAATAGCAGTCGAAACGATTAATTAATTTATTTATGATTTTGTTTTGGAATAAACATTATAACAGTAACATTCAGTCCATCGCTCGAATAAGTCGTTAACTCAAGGATTTACTAATAATCTGTAAGTAAATGGAAATAAATAAGTAAGCGTTTGCAGTTACTTCGGCATGAAAGCAAGCTACTGGCGCGGTCATGTTTGTATCGCGTTCAGGCAGTGAGTCTGCATGCAACAGGTGGTACTCGGGGATTTAAACGGTCGAACAGGAACTGCTCCACCGCCTGCGCGCCTCTGTTAAGTATTTGTACAGTTTCAGATATTCAAATCTTTGCACGGAACGCAAAGCTCCTCTGTTTACAGTGACCATAGTGTTTTCTTTTCTTTTACTGCTTCCAATACACTGATTATCTATAACAGGTTTCCCCCCAGGGACCTGTTAGACTACAAGCACGTCATGAGGCCTTGTAAGACTAGATTAGGCCTACTATTATCTGGAAAGTGTACAGTATTTCGAAAAAGACATGATTCTATAATCCATTCTCATGACCACAAAAAATACTTGAGTAAGTTTATTACCTATATAATGAGATTTTTTAAAAAAATATATAAACTATTTCATTTCTGCAGTTTTCTCGGCGAGAAATGTTTTGCGTGATAAATTATGCTTTTGAAACACAATTCATTTGATTTTGAGAAACTTATTACCATCATTGTTTTAATTTGGTTACTAGTCATTTATATTACTTACTTACTTACTTATGGAGCTGAGCCCTTCTTGAGGAGGAGCCAAATCTGCAGCTACTCAAGAATTTCCCAGCATTTTATGGAACCCGAACGTTCATTACCGTGTTCATAAGAGCCCTCCACTGGTCCCTATCCTGAGCCAGATCAATCCAATCCATACCATCCCATCCTGTCTCTTTAAAAACCATTTTAATATTGTCCACCCAACTACGCCTTTGTTTCCCCTGTTCGTAGGTCGTTTATCTAGAGAATTTTTTCGTAACAAAGTTATGTTTTACGGTGATGAGTTTGTAGTCCCACGCCCAACACCCAATCTGGAGGACCACACTTTGTCGGCTGTCCGCGACTGCTTATTCAATATATTCGCAACTTCCCTCCATACCTGGAGGGCGTCTCTTCCATCCGCAACCTGCGGACACGCCATGCCGTGGTGACTGGGACCCACCTAACATGGCGTCATGTAAATATGTAGGGAAAATATAAATATATCTTTTGATAAGCTTTAACCAAATGAGGTTTTTTTTTTAATTTTGTATTATTTTCTTTTATGCACCGAAGCCTGTTACATTTTTCTCTAATTCGTGTATTTTAGTATGTGAATATCTTGTTAGAATACCTAGAGAACAGTTTATTCCTTTAATTCACGGGCAGACACTTGGAGATGCGCTTTCTTGTTGTGATGGTGTGCTATGTTGTCGTATATTATAGTTGTCTCTTGTATAACTTGTTGCACAAGGGACAGCTGTAATACGGGACAACGCAGCACATAACGAATCTAGAAACACAACCAGAAGCTGCACATCCAACACTGCCCCTATGAATTAAATGAATAACAAGTGCAACGCGATATTGTAATATAATATTAATATATTATTAATATAGAGTACTTTTAGAATTTCAACTTACTTTATGTAAAATAACGAATAATTAGTGTTAGTAGTTGAAGCACGCGGAGTTCATGGAGGTAGGCGTAGGCCCACTGGTGCTGTAGTGCCAAGGGAAAATAAATTGAAGCACGAAATATCTCTTCTCCCCCTCAAAAAAAAAACACACACACACAAAATTTCCCATATAAGTTGAAGTCTCTGTAATCCTAGGAATTTCTTCATGGATTTGCTCACTTATAAGTTTGACGGTTTACTTTTCCATAGTCTCCCATTTCAGTGGAGTCGGGATAGCAGAGTCAGTATAGCAGCTGGATACGGACTGGACGCCCGAAGGGTTGTAGTTCGAGTCCTGGTAGTGTTAAAAATTCTCTTTTCACTACGTCGTCCGGACCGGCACTAGGGTCCACATAACCTCCTATTCAATGGGTACTGGGGGCTCTTTATCTGGGGAAAAAGCTGCCGGGGCGTGAAGCTTTCCACTTACCTCCAACTACTGCCGAGGTCAAGAAAACATGGATCTATACATCCACTCCTCAGTACACCTTCAAGGCGTAGTGCTTAATTAGTTAAGTATAGGGCAACTTTACATGTTACTCATTTCAGTAACACTTTTGATCTTTTATTGTAGAGGAAGTTACGGTAGCAGTAACAACCAGATCTCTCATCTATCTAACGAGATCCAGACTTTCTTATAAAAGGAAAGCACATTTCCTTCTAACAACGGAGAAATAGTCACGGATAAAAACATATTTTATAAGATGGAGTAAATCAAAATTATATAGACCTGGTATAAATTTCTATTCTGACAAGCGAGGACCTAAGATAAATTTTAAAGTAAAAATTGGATAAATTGTGATGATTGTGAATTGTGACATTATGTACTCAGGTAGAAGTTCACTGACGTTCCGGAGAAACTTATTTATTTCATCTTCGGCGTTGAGCAGTAAACTAAATAAGAGTCCAACAAGCAGGGCTTACTCTTGGACCTAAAGATGGAGGCTGTTCCTTCCTCGGAAATGCATGTGAATCACAGGTCTTATAACCTCGAATCCAAAATAAAATAAGCACTCCACTAGTCACTCTTATTATGAATCAGGAAACAGGACTTTTTTGGAGTACACACAAATAAATGATGAATTTGACCAGTCAACTGAGATATTTTATTAAGGATTTACGGCAGAGTGGAAGATGTGCGACATACTGTACATATCTAGTTAACTCAGCGAATATTTTATATGCAGGCCTGAAATCTTTAAATCAGGGATGAAAATAATTTGGCCTCCACTGCCTTTCGTAGAACATTTATAATAAAGTTGTACTGTGAGCTTGTGTGAGGCGAGAAATTCGTACAGAAATCAAGTCTGAGGAATGAAGGCAAGGTAAAACTTAAGAGAACTGGTATTGGAAGGGAGGAAATTATTAAAAAGAATCTTAAGGAAATCACTCAGTCATTCATGGAGCTGAGCCCTTCCTGAGGAGCCGCCAATTATGCAGCTACTCAAGAACTTCTCACCATTTTATGGAACCCGAAGGTTCATTACCGTGTTCACAAGAGCCCTCCACTGGTCCCTATCCTGAGCCAGATCAATCCAACTCACATCATCCCATCCTTTTTAATATTGTTCACCCACCTACGTCTTGGTCTTCCCGGTGGTCTACTTCCTTCCGCCTTTCCCACCAATATCCTATATGGATTCCTCATTTCCCCCATTCGTGCTACATGACCTGCCCACCTCATCCTCCTTGACTTGATCATTCTAATTATACTTGGAGAAGAGTACAAGTTATGAAGCTCTTCATTACGCAGTTTTCTTCAGGTTCCGGATTTAGGTTCCTGTGAACAGGGTCTCGAACACAGGGGTTCCTTAAAACGTGGGGAATTTACAGAGTAGCTGAGTGAAAATAAGTTTCTGTCAGAAGATTCTGCTCTATGATCCATGGGACCATCAGTCAGTCTGTTCCGTAAGTAGAATAGACTGCTCTGTGTGACTCTGTTAGAATTGTTCGGTGAAATGTAGTTTAATTCAACATTCTTAGGCCTCTTGCTGGTTCCACAGTGCCAATAACAGAAGAAACTATCTGTATTCATAACACGGCCAAGGACGAGACAGGCAACTACGTATTTTGCATTTGCAATTCTATTTAAAAATATCCCGCTTTGTTCAGAAAGAAGCTGGAGTGTCCTGTAACGTCAAACGGTTATCCCAAATTTTCATAGCAACGTGCACTGCGAATCGTGGGTTTAGAATATGGCGGAATTGGACAAAATAAAACCTTTTACTTATTTGATTCTTTACGCCATACAATTTTACTGCAAGCCTTGCACATTATTTATTTTAGTTTAGTTTGTTGAAAACAAAATCAAGTATTACATTTGAAGGCCTGGGAATCATTTCAAGGTTTCCAGTGAAAAAATAGGATTTGTGTTAGGACTATCAAACTTGCAGATATTTCTGGAAATGTTTCCGTAAAATCAAAGCGTTTCCGTTATTCGAAAGGAAGTTTGAGGTAATTATGTTACGAAGATGGAATGATAATATTAAACTGGATGATATGCATATAGTTTTTTTTTTTTACTATCGATGGGTCCTACTGGCTAACGACTATGTGGCTTTGTTACCAGACAAGACGATGGCTCTTTGGTGCTTTAATAACTTCTTTTAATAGAGATCTTGCATAGCTAAGAATAAGATCAGTAGATATCAAGGATTTTTGAATAGATAAGGATTTGAGACAGTGCAATGATCTTTCATCTCGGCAGGATTATGGATTTAACGGGAGACAGGATAGTCCGACTCTGCCGAAATAGGGGTTGTCATCCCCTGAATACAAGTCTATACAGTATTACTGCAGGGGAACCGGTGGCGTAGTTGGTCGAGGCGCTAAACTACAAGCCGGAAGATTGCTGGTTCGCGTCCCGATGAGGTGGATTTTTCAATTTACCTAATCCATCCACCCGTACTATGACCATGGGTCGATTCAGCCTCTACGAGGAATTTCCGTGGGGGTAAAGAGCGGCCGGTGCGTAAGGCTGACAACCTCACCACCATCTGTGTGCCGATTGTCTACATAAAATATGGGAACCTCGAAATCTCACAAAATCATGTGCCTTCACGGGCTATTGCAAGGATAGCTTTACATTTTTTTTATAGTATTACCGCTACAATTACCACCTCGGTAATTGTGTTGGAAATCTTAGGATTCCGGTAACACAATAATTAATTTGTGAGATGCGTGGTTAGAAAGCAAATTACATCAAGCTAGTGGACCGAAACAAAAATCGGAGAAGTGAAGTGTCTAAGAGTGTTTCAAATTAAATGTTCGAATGCAATGTATAATACCAGATCTGTTAGACCAACGTTTCCGTGAAATGTAACGCGATAGGCGAATTCAGGCTACAGACGAAATCGAAAAAATTACATAAGTAAAATACAGTGAGTGGCGACGTTGAATTGCACATCTGAGTCTGGTCTGGCCGATGTGCCTTATGAATATAACAAACAAACAAACTCCATGGCTTGTAGTCCGTACGCGAACTATACCGATCGAGCGACCGTCTCTTGTCGGCGGAAGTTAGTGCCAACTTCAGCGGATAGAGAGTGTCACTTGGTCAGCGCAACGAATCCCCACCGCCATTAATCTTGGTTTTCTAGACCGGAGCCCTTATTTCCTTGAAATAGCTCCTCAATTATCCTCACGAGACTGAGTGGACCCTGTTCCAGACCCATTACTTCTCAGAAAATCTGGTAGCGCCAGGAATCAAACCATGGACCTCTCGATCTGTAGGCAGGAACTCTGACAACTAGACCACAGAGGCGGTCCACTATATTTGCGGTTTTTTTGGGACTTCTATGTACTGAGAAGTTTCCAGTCAACCTTCCCCCCGGGGTCTGCAAAGGTTTTTATTTCTCTACTGACAGAGTAATAAACACACCACAAAAATACACTCTAAATTCAAAACGAAATTAAGTTTTGAGCCATCTATAGAGAACTGTAATTTACGTAATTTCGTGACGAAGTTGTAGTATAGTGCAATGAATCACGGTATATTATAATTTTATTGCCATGAAAATATTTATTATTTAGGCCATGCTTGGTCTGTTACGTCCTCTTTAAAAATTATATTAGTCCTCCATCATAACCGTGGGCGCCCCATGTTTCGCTTTCCTTTTTGGCCGTACGTTAAATTTTATTTTTCGTAATCCGTCTCTCTTCTGTTCGTTGAACTGGATATTTCCACCGTGATCTGGACTTTTGTATTTTATATTTTAGATTAAAGAAGTTTGTCTCCACAGTAATTCTGGTGTATCTTGTTCGGTTCATCCTTGCCCATCCTTCTGAAAAAATTATATTTCTGCAGTTTGTTATATCTGCTTCCTGTTTGTTTTCATAGTTCAATTGTCGGATCTGTATATAAGCGTATGTACTGTCATAAATTTATGTGACTTTACCTGTGTATCCTTCGAGTCTTGTTATTTAGTCTTCTTCCTATTCTGCTACATACTTGGTTAAGGATGATCAATTCAGGTTCTATAAAAATCGAATTTATACTCTTTTTAAGAATGCCGTCTTCTGGGATGTGGCGCCTTGTGAATCTAGTGTAAACCTACGTTTCAGAGGAACATATCGCCTCCATCTTCAGGGTAGAACAATCAGCGAGCTAGGAACCAGCGTGAAGACGGCATTCTTCATAGTCACCGCCTTGAAGACCTCACACCTTACATTATTTCATTCACTTTATTAAGTTTACATACTGAAGCGTTTTCTACTTATTGTATGGAATACGAAAATTATAGTGAAATGAAAGCAGAGCGTTTGCAAATTCCAAAAATTTATTGTATGTTTTGTATTGATCCGCTTGTTTTCCTCATTTTTTTAAATATTATGCATACAAAAGATGTTTTTTCCCCTCTTAATGGGGTGGGACTAAGTCCCTTGTACTGCGGTCACTTCTGGCAAATTGTGCCAGCCCCAGATGATAGGTGAGGGTGATTGTGGAGCAATTGGTGGAATGGAGATTGGCAGGGGAAACCGAAGTACTCGGAGAACACCTGCCCCAGCCACTTTGTCCACCACAAATCCCACTTGACCTGACCCGGGATCGAACCTGGGCCGCTGGGGTGGGAAGCCAGCGACCAACCTCTTGAACTATGGCGCGGCCTTTACGAAACATGTTTACTTGTACGGGGTTTCCAGCGATTCACTGGGAGTGACCAATGCTTGAGCGGTAAAATGCGCTAGGCCCTATCATAGGAAGAAAACCCGCTTACAGTGTCCATCTGTTACAGCTGACAGGCTGGCGGATGCCGTTGGACTCCGGATGATGAAATACGTCACGACATTCAGGTGATCCCTCGGTTCATTTGGTCAGTTACATTCCTCAAGTCTAGGAGCTGACCTTCCATGACCTTTACAACACTCGTTTAATTAAATGCATCTCCATTCGACAGTATATGTTGATTAATGAATCAAGAACGTAGTATCGAATACACCGAAACTGAAATTAACTTTCTAACACTTCCCATGACGAGAAACGGGTATAAAATTTGAAATCAAGGAACGTCTGAAGCTGCCCTTTATGCATCGGAATACGTGTCAGTAAAATATCGATATATTTGAGCCATGCTTTTTTGGCACGGATCGTGAATTTGCAGAAGTCAAGAGAACCAACGCTTTATCATAACGTGGAGCATAGGCAGTGTCTTTAGCACGTTAACCCTTGTCTGTTGGTATCACTTGGGTGTGAAACTTGGTCTCTCACATTAAGGGAGGAACATAGACTGAGGGTGTTGAGGAGAATATTTGGACCGAAGAGAGATGAAGTGACAGGAGGTTGGAGAAAACTGCATAATGAGGAGCTTCTTAACTTGTACTCTTCTCCAAGTATAATTAGAATGATCAAGTCAATGAGGATGAGATGGGCAGGGCATGTAGCACGAATGGGGAGAAGAGGAATGCATATAGGATATTGGTGGGAAAGCCAGAAGGCAAGAGGCCACAGGGAAGACCAAGGCGTAGGTGGGTGGACAATATTAAAATGGATCTTAGAGAGACAGGATGGGATGATATGAATCGGATCGATCTGGCTCAGGATAGAGACCAGTGGAGGGCTCTTGTGAACACGGTAATGAAATTTCGAGTTCCATAAAATGCTGGGAAATTCTTGAGTAGCTCCGGATTTGGCTTCTCCTCAAGAAGGGCTCAGCTCCATAAGTAAGTAAGTAAGTAAGTAAGTAAGTGTTGGCATCACTGACAGGTCATTGAGACTCAAAATAGTATTTAAATCACAATTGTTATTGTAAGTTGGTTGTACTTAATGCATCCAGAGGAGAAATTTAGAAAATGAAGTGGTGACGAACGGATTCTTTTCTGAACGAAAATACGTACTTTACTTAAGGCGAAAACTTTCTCTAGTTCCTTTAGAAAATTTAAATATTCATCATTGAAACTATCGATGATTAACTAATTGTTTCGGCCACGCCATAGCTCAAGCGGTTAGTCACTGGCTTCCCACTGTAGCGGCCCTGGTTCGATCCCGGGTCTGGTCAAGTGGGATTTGTGGTGGAAAAATTGGCTCTTGGGCAGGTTTTCTCCAAGTACTTCGGTTTCCCTTGCCAATCTTCATTCCAGCAATTGCTCCACAATCACCCTCGCCTATCATCTGGGGCTGGTACAATAGGCCAGAAGTGGCCCCAGTACAAGGGACTTAGTCCCACTCCACTAACAATAAAGAAACTAATTATTTGATAGAAAATTATAAGATGCCACTGCTTCTTCCCTTATAGCCTTTTCTGATTCATAATTCATAGTCATCATTTCATCAAATGTGATATAACAAAAATAGTAGAGAGGGTGTTGTTAAAATACTTCTAAATATATATTATTAATTGAACTTCACGTGAAGTGCACGAGGGTTGAACACAAGTCGGTTATACCTGTAGCAGGAATGAAATAAATGATAAAAATATGCAATATTTTAGTCAGAAGACAAGAAGAACTTAAGTGATAGAGTGAAGAGAGTTTGGAACATGAATGACTTTAGATCCGTGCAGTTTGAGTAAGCGGTCTTTAAACGGAAATGCGGCTATACCTTGGCGTGTCTTGTAATTTAGTAAGTTGTGTTTCATAAATTGCTTATGCCAGACCTCTGTCCCTCCTACTAGCTTGCGTCCGTTGGCCAGTTTACTAGATTCATTGCACGATAATAAAGAGCACAAGGCCATATTTTGTCCTGCTTAAAGTAATCTTGCAGATTTTGAATAGCGTTTAGCACGCTTCCTCTAGAATTTTATGTTGTCATGCAATAAGTGTGCCAGTGTATATCATTAAATAAGCAAAGGATCCATAAATAAATTAAAGACTTACTACGCGAAAAAAAATTGGAAAAAAGATGAGGTAAGGGTAAAATATTTTGGTCGAAACCGCAGAGGAAAACACCATTTTGGTAGACAATATTAAGACGGAACTCGGAGCGATAGTTTTATGTAATTGTGGACAGGAATTGAGTGACTTAAGTGGATGATTCTTTGAAGGGCTTTTGTAGTCACTGGAATATATTAAGCAATTGAGTATCAGTTTTTCAAAAAAGGTACTGTGCCAAGGTCTTTGATAGCAAACTGATAAGGTAATAATGAATACCGTAGCTAAATACCGCACACAAACACACGAGTCACCACAGCATGTGACACCGAAACATACACACGTATCGCTGTCAAGACAAGAAAACAGCACAGGAAGAAAAACACAGCAAAGACACAAAAATTCTTTGTTAAAATATTTTAACAAGAATGAAACTGGGTTTATAAATAAACATATAAACTTAACACATCTTGCGTGCCTTGAAATGTTAGAATATATTGCAGCAATTTATACGAATTGTCATATACACCTGATGATGGCTACATGTGGCCGAAACATGTCGTAAACACTAGTATATACGAAAACATTCATACTAGTTGGTGTTCTATATAAATGTTGCATTTACAAAGCTGTTTTACATATATATATGTACATACTGTGGCATGTAGACCAATTGCAGGGCAACGATCGTGAGATAAATATATAACAGCCGTTACTAAGTAACGGCTCCGCAAACAAACACGTTCCCATAGCAACAAGAGAATTTCAACAATTAGGAACGAGATTTTCTATGCGGTTCTAGCTGTATTTATTTAGTCAGTGGAGTTGAGTTAATTGCTTGCTTAGTGACTTAGTCAGAGAGCTTCTCAGATCCAGTCGTTGTGAACTGTTGCTGGAGATAGTTCGGGAACCCAAAGTAAGGAGAACTTCCACAGTTGGATGTCGCTACCAAGCAACGGCTAGCAAATGTTTCACTGTGACCACTAATATGCATGTGTGTAACAGTGAACTGTGTAGTTACGCGCTATATCAAAGTGTCCAATCAATCCGATCATCAATCCAAAACCCGTCTCTAGTCAATCCATCACGTGACAGTTAGTGTCAGAAGTAAACTCCGAGTGGCTTTGAGTGGACTAAGGAAATACAACCGTTACTTTCGACAGGCTTGCACGCGCTCGATAACATCCCCACTGCCGGCCTATCTGTGTGATAGGCTAGTCAAGTTCACTGCCAGTAAGCGTCTGGCCTTGGCTACTACAGCCCTCACGATGCCGCTAGATAATGTTAAGGAAGGAAGAAAGTGCGTTAGTTAAATATATATAATTATATATGGATTATTTTGGAAGCCCAAAACGTAACATCGGAGGGCAGATTTATATATCCGTGACTTTAGTACAGGTCAGTTTTGTTAATGATACACACTGAACTTTCTACCGATGGATACCGGCATCCGTTTCCCTTGGGATACTTCGGCCGGAGCGTGATGCTGACTACTAATATCAGTTTAGTGTCGAGATAAGACTGAGTGTATCTGTAGGTATAGCCCCATCCCTGTTCGTCTTCATGTTGTTGGGCTTGGAAGTTTCAAGCTTGTATTTCATGCAAATATTATTTATAAAGTGAGTTGTTACTCACAGAAAACACACTGCGTCTCTTTTACAAATATGAGTCGATTGAAGCTGTTTAGGGAACGAATCCATGTTTGTCATGGGAATCACACGGTACATATAACTTACACCTATGGGTCTAGCGGCCGGTCACGGTAGCCGAGCGGTCTAAGGTATGTACTGTCTTCGCTCGCTTGGAAACCGGGATCGTGGGTTCGAATCCCACTCAGGGCATGGATGTTTAGTTTGTGTGTCTGCGTTTTTCTGTGTTTGTGTACAGGTAGAGGCCTTGCGACGAGCTGATCACTCGCCCAAGGAGTCCAACCGAATGTCTAAGATCTAGAAAAACCTAAGTGAACGGAGATGTTCATGGAGGTAGGCCTAGGCCCACTGGGGCTGTAGTGCCAAGGGGGGGGGATGGGTCTAGCGACGACTGTATTTCATTTTAGCCTTATTTCCTTGTTTTGAAAAAGAATAAAAGGAAGCATATGAGACCACTTTACAGTCTGTTCGTGTGTCTGTGTCCCGCCCCCTAACGTCTGATAGCTGGAATAGTGGATCAAGAATAGAATTCTATTGCTACGCAACGGCTTAATAAACATGTTCCCGCGGCAGTGCATACACTCAATAGAATAACATGGTACCGACGGGTCCCGAAAGTAGAATTGACTAGGCTGACTGATTGCATCACTGCCTGCTAAATTGCTGTTGGCACTCGCCAGCACAAGGGTTCTTGGTTCCAACTCCCACGAGACTCATTACCATATTTTACTCTCTGACGTCTCTGGGAGCCTCCAGACCACTCCACCCGAATACGCTGGCGAGATCCAGCGGCATCTTCCTCGACCCGGCCCGGAAAGTAGTCAGTTATTTCTCCTCGGAAGTTACTGTGCTTATTTCTGGTTTAACGACACTGTCAATAGGTTATTCTATATAGCGTGACATTATAGGAAGATTAAGGGGAGTAATAAATTGGAAAGGATCTGCTAGGAAGCTGTAATGACCTTATTTGAAATACTATCCCGATATTTTTCAGGAGGGACTGGGGAAAACCACGAAGGACATCTGTCAGGTTAATTAGTAGGTTGCAGGATTGACAATGCTTGCAATGGTCTTCATATCAAAGAGAAAGTTTCAGAATCTCCTGCTTGAAACCTCCTGGTGCCTGTCATACTTTGCATATAATTCCTCCTGAAGAAACCCACGGACAAAAAATACTTTAATAGGTCCACCATTAATGGGAAAAGAAGACTGCGACAAGACTGGAAGCATATAGCAGTATAAAAATGATCTGTCACACCTCTCACTGTGATGAATTCAGTTTGTCACATTATCGGGAAAGCATAGCACGGAAAATCTGTAATTGAGTTTAAATTGACTCGATGATGATGATTCTGGAATCTGTAGTGTAGTCACAGTTAAATTCTTATTCATGAAAGCAGCACAGAATAACCACTTGTCGTTCACATAAAAAAATGGAACCGAATCTGGCGTAAAACATTCGCAAAGTATAAATTCTTATGTAGTTATCGGAGCGTGGAAATAACCTTTGAATTTCTTTATAACGGTACACACACTCGATGCATCCTCTCCGATAAGAAGCATAAAATAGAGTCATCAACATAAATTCATAACGTGTATATGCAAAGAGACCCCCTCTGTGGTCTAGTGGTCAGAGTTTCTGGCTACAGATACTGACGTCCCGGGTTCAGTTCCCGGCGCTACAGATTTTTTTAGAAGGAGTAGGTATGAAACGGGGTCCAATCAGGATCATGAGGATAATTGAGGAGCTGTTTCAAGGAAATAGCGGCTCCGGTGAAGAAAACCGAGATTAACGGCCGTGGGGTTTCGTTACGCTGACCACATGATACCCTCTATCCGCTAAAGTTGTCACTAACTTCGCCGACAAGCGGCGGTCGCTCGGTCGGTAAAGTTCGCTTGCGGACTAAAACCACGGAGTTTTTTTAATTACAGCACATTGTTGAGAAGAATATGTTGATCACGTGTCTACGCAGAAACGAATCTATACGCTACAATGTTTTTCTCCGTGGAAGGAGTACTTTGTGGGATTTGGGGGGAGGAGATTAGACAAATGTTGTACTGGCACAAATATTCATTACAAATTGTGTATGAGGTTGTGGACTGGATTGATATATATATATTTTTTTTCCTTGGCACTACAGCCCCAGTGGGCCTAGGCCTACCTCCATGAACTTCTCCGTTCACTTCGGTTTTTCTAGATCTTACTCATTCGCTAGGACTCCTTGGGCGGGTGATCAGCTCGTCGCAAGGTCTCTACCTGTACACAAACACAGAAAAACGCACACAAACAAACTAAACATCCATGCCCTGATTAGGATTCTAACCCACGATCCCGGTTTCCAAGCGAGCGAAGACAGTGCATGCCTTAGACCGCTCGGCTACCGTGACCGGCAGTGTATAAGAATAATATATAAGAATTCAGTCCGTACCTCACAGGAAACAGATCCGAACCCACGGTCCCGGTTTCCAACCGAGCGAAGACAGTACATGCCTTAGACCGCTCGGCTACCGTCACCGGCTGGATTGATATATAGCTCATGATAAACAGTTCTAGGAGTGCCGTCAGAGGGCAGTGCTCCATGGAGTTAGATGTCTGAAATTGAGCCAATAGCAACGAAGTGAGTAACTAGACTAACGCCGCTCGAAACACGGAATGTTACGGAAGGACCGAGTTGAAATCCGACACACCGTTTTAGTTTTGCCTTTCTTTGTCCTCGGCTGTTTCCTTCTCAATTAACTGAAAGTTGTGATGATATTTCTTTGTGAGTGTGGCCAGACTGGTTACGTGTGCGTAGAAACGCGATCAACATATTCTTCTCAGCAATGTGCTGATTGAAATTTAGGTTATTGAAAACAAATTCTGTGGCCTTAGTCCGCTAGCGAACTATACCGACCGAGCGACCGCCGCTTGTCGGTGAAGTTAGTGCCAACTTTAGCGGATAGAGGGTGTCGCGTGGTCAGCACAACTGATTCCCACGGCCGTTAATTTCGGTTTTCTAGACCGGAGCAGCCGTTTCCTTGAAATAGCTCCTCAATTAAGTCGAATAAGGCGGAAAAATTATGAATGGTGAATAAGCTACAGTTTTGAAGTTTATGGTCTATTTGAATGTATTATCCTGGGATTCGCGTTGCGTATATGATGAAAACCACGAAAAATATTCAGGCAGAATATCCAGTAAACTCATTATGACCTGTAAACATATATATATTATTATTATTATTATGGATCTACAGCCCTTTGTTAGACCTTGGCCGCTTTTTCAGTTTCTTAATCCTATACAGAGTCGGCAGGACTCATTGGTCGGGGGATCAGCCCGTCATAAGGCCGCTACCTACACAGAGAACAACACAAACACAGAATAAACGCAGACAGACAGCCATTCCTCGAGTGGCATTCGAACCCACGATCCAAGCATTCGAGCGAGCAAAGGCAGTTCATGCCTTAGACGGCGCGGCCATATACGTAGATGGATAGCGAAATGAGACAAGGTAGTTAAATTGATATGTAGATGGATAGCTTAGGAGATTGGGTGGGCAGCTAGGCAGAGATATAGAAGCGAGCCTTCACTGCAAACAGTCTGCTATGATGTTTTTGCTACTTGAGCCTTACGCTTAGTCCCGTGACCACACGAGATACCGCCACGGTGACCTACCCATAATTTGCAGTGACGGTGGGGATGTTGTCTGTGCATTATGTGTATCATACCCACCAGAGCACCGACCGCCCACTTGTCAGTATTTGTTGTGTATTTGTACTTACATCTGTCGCTTCAGTACCACGTGAGACAGGCTGAACAGGTGTTAAGCGCTTCAAAATAGAATTCTTTCCCTTTTCACAAACAGCTTCTTCTTAAACGAAAACATACTCAAGAGACACGAAATATTGTATTTATTTTTTATCACTTCAGCCTCCTATTTGGGAAGTCCGAGGTTTGTATCCTCGGAAGTAGACTGTCTCTTCCTGAAAGGTTTTTTGTTGTACTGCTGAATCTTGTTGCACTTCAAGTTAAAATATTCACTTCTTCTTCCGCTGTTTCACATGTAAACTTATATTAAGGTTTTACATTTTTTAATTTAAATTATTTCTCTATCATATCGTCGGATACAACACATGATCCGTCTGATATTGTAATCATCAGGTGCTTCAAAAACTTCTGCACTTCCGTCATTGACGTGTAGTGCATCAGTGACGTGAAAAATAATTTTAAGATTAAAAAAAGGGGCTAATTTTAAGATTTTAACACAAGTTTGCATGTGTGACGATGAACAAGAAGTAAAAATTGGTTATATGTGGCATTTCGAAGTGCCTATAAGGAAATATTTGTAGCATAAAACAGCCTACAGCTGTTTCTTCATGCTTACTTCACAACCCCTGTTTCATAATCATCATATTTCTCATTTGATGTTACACAAAGTTGGGGTGTTGACGGGGTGTCACTGGATAAATCAAGATACGCCTCAGTCAGGCCGTCACCTGAATATGATCACCGGAACTCTTGAATACGGGACACGGATACCACCCATTCAGCCTCGATTCTCTATTGTATCAACGTCAAGATTATATACAAAATGTCCCAGGAGGAAAGGTTAATACAGGGTGTCCGGATGAAAAGGTATCCAAATAAAATTATTGTATCACAGAAAGCTTTTATTATACACATTTATGGGTTACTACAAAGGGAAACTATCAAAGTTTTTTTTTCTGAGTATGTAACTTCCTCAATAAATTTCAATGTGTGCTCCCTTGGTGACACGACAAATATCCAGGCTTGAAACATGTTTGGTGTTAACATAGCCACAGCGGGCTTTCGGGTGTTGAAGCTCGTTGATCTTAACCTGGTAGACAATGTTCTTCACACAACCCCATAAGAAAAAATCTACTGGGGTTAAATCTGGCGACCTAGGAGGCCAAGCGATTGGTCCACGTCTGCCGATCTATCTCTCAGCCATCTCTCTGTCCAGGTGATTCCTAAC
>NW_019743001.1:423709-440655 GCF_002891405.2 Cryptotermes secundus | reverse complement strand
TATATATATATATATATTTGGATACCTTTGATCCCGACACCCGAAATTATAGGAGGTCAGAGTATCTGTCATTCTAAGCAGAGAAGTTTATATGTGCATGTGTCATATTGCGAACGGTTTTCGAGATAGAGCTATCTCACGATCCTTGCATTTGGTTCCATAATCTTACCAATAAGAGCGTCGCTAGAAGAACCTTGACTGTGTAAATGTACGTGGAAATGCAAACCCGCAACTTGGGGCTAGGACGCTGGACCTGAGTGCACGGTGGCAGTGTAAAGTAAAGCCATGACAAGACAGCCCGGGGCGAATATTTCCCGAAGCATCTGACAGAGCGGAATCTCTCCCTGACCGACCTTGCTCCGAGCGCAGCAGAGGCATAGCTCGCTGGCCAGTAATTGTCTTCCCCTGCACCAGCGTGTTGTCCGCATGCAAGGTGAAGTACCTATCTCCGCGGTGTCTCTCATGTCGTCACTGAAACGTTTCTAGTCGCACAGCTGGTCAATAAGTTTTACTGATCTTTGAAATAACAATATTTAATATCGTGCTGGGAAAAGTCCGACGTTGTATCCTTCTTTATTTAGTTCAAACCATTCTCAAAAACTGCCGGTCACGGTAGCCGAGCGGTCTAAGGCATGTACTGTCTTCGCTCGCTTGGAAACCGGGATCGTGGGTTCGGATCTGTTTCCTGTGAGGTACGAACTGAATTCTTATATATTATTCTTATACACTGCCGGTCACAGTGGCCGAGCGGTCTAAGGCGTGTACTGTCTTCGCTCGCTCGGAAACCGAGATCGTGAGTTCGAATCCAATATAAAGCATGGACGTTTTGTATGTGTATGTGTTTATTCTGTGTTTCTGTTCTCCTGTGTTTAGGTGGACTCCTTGTGACGAGCTGATCACTAGTCCAAGGAGTCCTACCATCTGTAAAATTGTCATGGAATTGAAAAATCAGAGGCCAGGGCCCAAAGAGGATGTATAGCCAGTGGGGGAAAAAAATAAAAAACGAAATAATCCAAAGCTACAACTACATTCACATATTAAGAATAGACCCTTCAAGACTGGCCCGAAAAGTTAAGAAATACGAATCCAAACTAACTAAAAAATGTTGGACGACCAATAAGGTGATAGGAGGACAGTCTTTGAGGCGGAACAGGCAAATAAAAGTCCATCTTGATGTGGATGATTATCTAAGTTGTTTGATTTTGATTGAGATTAAAGAAAAGCGTGTAGTTACTTAGGCCGCTTTCTCTACCAAGGACACGGGAGTGTGTTAGTAAGGAAACAGACGACCAATTAAGTGCTGAGCCTATAAGCGATGAAGCACTTGCGGGTTCCTCACTAGTCTGCCAGATGTCACTGCTTGTCGAGTGCCTTCTTCACGTTGTTTATCCTACGCGCAAGCGTGTACCGTTATGAGCTATATAGGTTAGTTATCGAGGCCCGCTTGGTCCATGGTCGCATAACAGCTTCTGTTTTCTGAGGCTGATTGTTCCACATTTTAAAATGACCAGTCACGTGACATGAGTGGCGTATGTTTGGTTCCGCAAAATGTGCATTGAGTACACAGTTGTTTAGTGTTGTGTATGTTAATGTGACTGGTTACAAGCTTTTAATTAAGTTTTAATGAAGACTGGGAAAGTAGCATGAACTTCACTTGAATCTCACTGCAGGAACGGGGGAAAATAATTCGTTGAACCACTTTTTCTCGTCAAGGGCTTATTAACCCCTTAAATATTAAAAAAAATTTAGTTCATTTAGGATCATTATTCTCGCTGTCTTTGCATAAGATTTATTAACTTTGAAAAGCGTCGGTGAACTGAAACGTTTTCCGGTCAACTTGTCATTTTACACTGAATACCAGTAACTTCGCAACAATGGCAGTCGCAGGTTTCTATGGTAACAAAAACAGAATGAGTCATGAACTGTCTGATATCTGACGGCGGATAACGGTGAAGAGTGGTGAGTCGGCAATAGATGCAGCCCGCATTGCCGGCAGCTACTGGGGGAGCTACCATCAGCTTTCAGTGCTCTGTTAGGGAGTACTTGCATCTCCAGAACTCAGCCTTCAACTCGTTATGACAGGATGTTCATTTGTAGGTCTGCGTAATTTGTTAATTTCTTCATGATTCGTTAAGCTATGAACATTATTAATTATTATTATTAATATTAATAATTGTAACGGTAATACTAATTCAAGTATTTGCGTATTTACGTTTTTACTCATCACCCAAAAGGACGAAAAATGCCGTCCTCTTGGATGTGACGCCGTGTAGATCTTGTTTAATCCGACGTTTCGAAGGAACCCATTGCCTCCATCTTCAGGGTAGAAAAATCCGTGAGCTAGGAACCAGCGTGAGCAGGTGGCTGCAAAATAAGTCACCGCGAACGTGAAGTGTGTAGAGCCATAACCTGGCAACGGATCTACATGCTACCATTTCTACTTCCCTTTCGAGAGGTCTGCTGTTTATCTGTCAAGAATTTGGGTACTGGGGCTAGGTTTTCCTGAGCCATGCAGTGGCTCCGGTATGACGTCATGGGCTTCCAGCCCCTTGATCGAGGTTCTTAAACTTATCCCCCACCCCATCCCCATGCGGGACTGGGTCACGTGGTATTGCCCTCTCCCCTCCTTTCTATCCCTGGGAGCCTTACTTGGAAGTTAATTCGAGTTCGGGGTTCAGTTCTGGTTGTGGATCCATAGGGCCTTGCTCGCGGCGCCGAGCCAGCCGGAGCGACTGTCAAATTCCTGTTCGGCTGGGAGTCCAAATTTGGTTTCGGCAAGTACTGGGCTGGTTCGCGGCCGACGAGATCGCCCGCGGTCGCCCGTCGTTGGGTTTGTAGGACGGCGGCGACTCGTACCAGTTTGGTTAAATCTGTTTTTATAATTTATATTATGTATTTAGTTTAGACTCAGCCTGTGGCCCGGCTATAATGTAGTAGTTATGTTTCCAAGCAACCAAGGCAAATTGTTGCGCCAGTAATATGGGCCATTCTGCCCGAGTTAGATGCCGCTGTGTGCGAGCATGTAAATGTGCAGTTAGTTCAGTTCTGTTTAATTTCTGTTGTGTATATTAAATTCTGTTATTTGTTAATATATTGATTGCCATCATTTATAACTACATTTACTTCGCTGCTAGCTTGGATCCCTTACTCTAACTTAGGGAGCGTGCGAGCACAGCACGAGAGCCGTATGACGGAGCAACGTTTCCCCCTCCGATTGAGGAAAGGTAGACGGAGCCGAAAGGTGCCAGAGAGAGACGGTACAAGTGGTACATATAGTCCCAGAGCGGACAGACGGCGCAAGTGGTAGCAGAGGAAGCGGCTCAAGTGGTAGCAGAGCGGGGAACGCGGCTCATTCCTTTGAGTTTCCTTAGGCGTACCTCACTGCTCTTCCCTCCTCAAGCATTTGCAATAAACCTTCCATTCGACAGGAGGTCACATTAGCCACAGTTACTGTACTTTTGAGACCTCGGAAGTATGTGACTCTACATCGCTCGAGTGTCCGTGTGTATGCCTACTTTTCTTTGCGGGCGTGGGAGTCAGCGGCATTCTCGTTACATAACTAATGCCCCTGCATGTGAACTCTGGTAATACCTGGAAACCAACGCCAAGAAAGAGCTGTCCTTCTTGGCAAACGTTGAGATTGTTTTGAAATCAACGTCTATACGCTAAAAAGCCATTTTGAATAAATGTATATATTAACCAACCATGTAGGTGACAAGCGGCGGTCACTCGGTCGGTATATTTCGCTTGCGGACTACAGGCCATGGAGCTTGTTTTAAATTTGGATGTTATTACTTCCAATTTCATTACATTACACTGAACACTGAAGAAGCCAAACTCTCATATGATACGGCCACAAGTCTAATACCAAATTTATTTTGGATGACAACCGTAGGCAAGATCATGTGACCATGAGCGCTACAGGAATGTATGTGTGCGTGCTCGTTTGTATACTTACACGATAGCCTCGGTATTGTTTTGTGTTGTTTCAATACTTTTTTGATTAAAATGTAATGAAACGAAACAAAAAACTAACTCCGTACCCTGTAGTCCGCAAGTGAACTATACCGACCGAGCAACCGCCTCTTGTCGGCGAAGTCAGTGCCAACTTTAGCGGATAGAGTATGTCGCGTAGTCAGTGCAACGGATGCCCATGGCCGTTAATCTCGGTTTTCTAGACCGGAGCAGCTATTTCCTTGAAATAGCTCCTCAATTATCATCACGAGGCTGAGTGGACCCCGTTCCAGACCCATTACTTCTCAGAAAATCAGATAACGCCGGGAATCGAGTCCGGGACGTCTGGATCTGTAGACGGGAACTCTGACCACTAGGTCATAGAGGCGGTCGAACAATTTTCTTTTAATTTTGTATTAGAGGAATAATCAGATAAATTAAAATAAGTCATAAATATTTCTGTAACAAGCTACTCTCTTTATAGACAAGCTGGACATGAGGCTCTGGCCTTTTGATATCAGATGTAGTTTGGTTTAGAAGTTGGTTGCCCCCGAAGCCGGTCTCATCCACTTGCCTCTACCGGGAACCTGCATGAGAAAGAAATCGCTCGTGATCTGTGTCTATGTAGGACTGACGAATCTACGATGAACTTAAATGCAGATTGGAAAGATTTCGGAATGGTTACTTGTGTTCCGAAGAAGAGATGATACTTCTTCAATACTGGAACAATACAAACCACTTCAATCATTCAGAATAGGAGCTTGTCCAAGTTTGCGAAGGATGTGAGAGGTACAGCCTAATCGTGCCCGAACTCTATTACAAAATGTGACCTCACAAGGACCATTCAGTTTTAACAATGGCTTCTCTGCGAGTGACACTGATTTGTGATACTGCTCCATATTATGTCAAAGTAGCACTTTGCTTTCCTATTCACTTCTTCTTGAAGTCGTGCTTCAGGATTTTGTGCCCATCCCGTACGCAAGAGATAAATGATTGTCTTCTCTTTCTCTTCCGGGCCTTTAATGGGGCCATGATGATGCTGATGGTGTGTTGCTACAGGCACGTATGTGTGCATCATTAGCAGTTCTGGAATATTCTACTTTATATTAACAAACTAACAGCTACCGGACCAGGTCCGTTAATTGGAAATGGTGATAGATGATGGCCATGTTAGGTGGGTCCTTTGTCACCACGGCACGGCGCGTCCTCAGGTTGCGGATGGAGGAGACGTCCTCCAGGTTTGAGGGAAGCTACGAATATATTGAATAATCAGTCACGGGCAGTCGATAATGTGTTGTCCTCCAGCTTGGTGGTTGGGCGTGGGACTAACAGCTCCTCACCGTAAAAAATAGTAATGTTACGAAAATAAACACAAAACCTCGGACCTGGAAGGATCCTTTGGATAAATGACCTAAGCTAAAGAAAATGGATATCAATATGGATACTGGAACGTCAGGGCAATTGGATTGGTCTGACTCAGGATAGGGACCAGTGGAGGGCTCTTGTGAACACGGTAATACCTTTGGGTTCCATAAAATTCTGGGAAATTCTTGAGTAGCTGCAGAATTTGCGGCTCCTCCAGAAGGGCTCGGCTCCATGAGTAAGTGAGTAAGATAGATGATGATGGTGTTTGTGGATGGCTGATAAGGCGGTCCTCCAGTTTACTGTGGACTGAGAGTTATGATGTTACAGTGCTATATCCTCTACTTTTCCCGGAGTTTGGTATGGCTACAGTTTTATATCTTCACGTGTATGAAGTGTGAATATAGACAAGTTTCGGTTTAGTAAATGCATTTATTGTACAATCTTTGCCTGGTAACGGCTTTTAACGGCGGACGTTCCTCTTACTCTGGGTTCCCGAAATATCCCCCGTCTCGGTTGCTAGCCTCTCACAGCAAAAGCACACAACTACTGAACCCCAGGAAATCTAAGGGCGGCCGCACACCAACTGCGTGAATACAAGCATCAAGACATGACCTTTCGGAATAGAGCACATGTACATATACAATCTTTTGCTTAGAATGACCGATATTATGAGCTCCCAGAATATTGACCTTTCCTCCTGGGACACTTTGTATCGATAGATATATGGCTCGTTAAGTAAAGTACCTAGTTAGTGATTTAAAAAGTTATTGTTATTAGCTCTAAATGCACCTCGATGTTGCTGTTTGACTTTGTTTTACAAACAGTTTGGGATTTTAAATCGTAACCTAAAATAAACAGACCATATTATGTGGATTTCGGATTTAAGTTCAGGAAATTCTGACGTGTGTTACAGCACTGACTTGAAGCCACAGTGACTTGGCTGTCCCATCTTTACGCATGACGAACAGAGAGGTCAAGCGGCCGCTCAGAATTCCAGAGAGGCTTGCTCTGTCACTGGGCTAGTTGCAGCCAGATGAATGTTAACCTCTTCGTTGCATGCTCAGAAACATAAGTGTCTGGGGTCTGCTCCACGGTGTGCCTCAGACCTCTGCTTACTCATATGGAAAATTACGAAACCTTTCTATTGTGCACTCTACACTTTCTGAGGTGTATTATAGCGTGAAAGCCGTTGCTGTGCAAAGACCGCAAGATAAGCAAATATACCAAAGCCATTTCTAAGCAACGGCTCGGTAAACAAGTTCCCGCAGCAACAGATACGAAAGCAAAAAAAAAAATGTGTAGCAATAGGAAATTGTGTTTTCTATGTGGTTCGTGCCGAGATATTATAACCGGGACGATTTGGGGCAAATAGTTAGTTGCAAGAGTGCTCAGTTGAAACTCCAGCTTCTAAGAGTAGTCCTTATGTGTGATAATCGGAGTGTGTAATTCAGCTAGACTTTTGTAGTTCCTGTCTTAAATCCGTTTGCAGGCAACGGCTAGTGGAGACTGTAATAGACTGAGGATACTAGTCTATGTGTAATGATCTGTAGAGTGTAGTTCCGAGTGGTCTATACAAATTGTCAGTATATCCAATATCCATTTTATACCCCGTCTGTAGTCACTCATATTCGTGACAATATTATGTCGAATGTATGATGTGCATATACTGAGCGACAGAGAAATTTTATTTAGCGATAACGCTTTTTACTTTTAGTCCTGAGGTGTCAGGTTCGAATCTTTGCAGGTGCAGAGATTACCCTGATTGAAATGGATCTGTTTCCGTCCTCAAGTGATGGGGGAAAATACCTACTCAGTTGGATCCCTTAGAAAGAGCTAATGTCAATCCGGTTTCCGAAACGTTTTGTAACTCCTAGAATACCGGGAATACCGGACGATGGCCAAAGTCCAAGAACTCGGTAATTCTCAGTGTTATACACGATCGTTAGAACCCTATAGAATCTACTGTAAACAGAGTTTAAATAAATATATGTTTCAAAGTTCTGTGGTAGATGGATGGGTTCAGTCCGATGTTATTTTGTTAATACATCCGTGTCCGGAAACGCTTCCTTTTGCACTAAGAGCTAGAAAAATTTCCGAGAGGATGCATAAGTTTTAGGGGATGTTATCGTTTTACATAATAAAAGTTGCTCAAAATGACGGTCGCCGACTTCATTGCATGTTTTGCACCCCCTCGTCATGTTATGCTGAACTCTTTGAAAGAGTCCCGGCATTTTCCGGATGGTTCCAGCTGCTACTGAAATTCTTGCCACAAGATTCCCGGCATTTCCCGGATGGATCCTGCTGCTACTGCAATTCTTGCCACAAGATTCCCGGCATTTCCCGGATAGATCCTGCTGCTACTGCAATTCTTGCCACAAGATTCCCGGCATTTCCCGGATAGATCCTGCTGCTACTGCAATTCTTGCCGCAACATCATATTGTGTCTCCACTGGAGTCTCATACACCAGGCTTTCCATGTAGCCCCAGAGAAAGAAATCTAATGGAGTAAAGTCAGGAGAGCGTGGGGCCAGGTTATTGGGTCTCCACGTCCAATCCATCTGTTGCCAAACGTTTCATCCAAATACTCACTGACAACATTAGTACAGTGGCCTGGGGCGCCATCATGCTGGAACGACACTTCACGATGGACTCCCAAACGTACCATCCAGCAGCTCGGTAAGATCTCTTGGAGAAATGTTAGGTAAATGTCACCAGTAAGCCATAGAGGTAAGAGGTAAAGAGGTTCTCCTTCACATTTGAGAGGCCCTAGCGTTTCCGGACATGGGTGCGTTAACAAAATATGATCACATTGAACCTATCTATCTACCACAGAGCGTTGTAACATATATTTATTTATACTCTGGATATGATGCCCTGCATGTCCATATAGGAAACCTCGATATGATAAATATAAAGAGGGAAAGTCATTTGGTAGTCATCTGTTCCCAGTCTCAAATTTTAGAAAGTTCTACCTGTGACTAGACATTACTTCGCTGTACTCTTTACATACAATAGTCCCAGCTATTGACAGCTTCATAAAGAAACCACAAATAAATAAATAAATACAAAATGACTGATCAGTGCACCTCTATCTCCTTTCGATCTGCGGTCATTGAACGTCGCGCTGTAACAACTAGTACGGCCACTTCGCATCTGGAAGGTCCCTTTTTCGAACTTGTTCACAGATACATGCTCTCATGACTGACTGTTCTGTTTGCAGTATTCCAGAACCCCTCCACATAAACAGCGGTCGGTATCTTAAATCAGCTAACAGCCATTTCCATCCACAGACTTTGCAATGCATCATTGAGATCGTCTTCTCGTTTTACGATGTATATACTACGGTGCTAAAGAACATGGTTTTAAATAAACCAAGGTTCAGTAACTTACGTCATCCAACATTAGAAGATTTCATCCTTAGAAGCCATGGCACAAAACTATCTGTATTTCCTGAAAAGATTTTGAAAGCTTCTGTGGTCTAGTGGTCAGAGTTTCTGCCTACAGATCCAGAGGTCCGGGTTCGATTTCCGGCGCAACCAGATTTTCTGACAAGTAGTGGGTGTGGAAAGGGGTCCATTCAGCCTCGTGATGACAATTGAGGAGGTATTTCAAGGAAATAGCGAAGCAGGTCTGGAAAACTGAGATTAAGAGTCGTGGGGATCCGTTGCGCTGACCAAGCGACGCTATCCCCTAAAGTCTGCAATAATTTCACCGACAATCGGCTGTCGCTCGGTCGATATAATTCGCTTGCGGACTAAAACTACGGGGTTTGTTTGTTAAGAAGCTCCTGGGAACAGAGGATCAAACGTTCTGACAATCTTCATAGTACGGAACCTTCCTTCAGCTGTTGATGGTCATTTACCTGATTCAAGAAATGATAGTGTTCTTTCGGGACATTGGGGCGTGAGGCTGACCACTCAATTCCAACTAGTGCCGATGTCAAGAAAATGTGGATCTATACATCCACTCCCCCATACGCCTTCATGACGCAGTGCTTAATAAGTTAAGTATAGGGACAATTTTTCCCTTACCATATGGAGCCCTAGGTTCAACACCGTGTTCAAGGTATTATCCGTAACTGGGTAAATCCAGTTCATATCCACATTCAAGGAAATCCTTTTAATAACTATTGTTTCTCTGTGCAGCAGTAGAGATACAGCGATCTCTGTAACAGGGCATGGATGCCCATAGGGCTGTAAGACGTCGAGGCTCCCACATTTTCTAGACAATCGACTCACAGATGGTAGCGAGTTTGTCAGTCTTACACTCCGGCCTTCCTTCACCTCCAGAAAGATTCCTGGTGCTCATTTCTGTTAGAGGATAAGTCAATCCCAAGGCCTTAGTGCGGCTGGAAGGATTAGGTGGATTAAAAAAATCAATAACCTCACCGTGAATCGAATCCGCCACCTTCAGGCTTGTAGCATAGTGCCTCAACTATCTGCGTTACCACTTATTAACTACAATTGTTTTCCCCCATTAACTAAAGGCCGTTAAGTGAGTGTAATTACTGCGACATATTCAGGATGTCCTGGACGAGATTTTAGATAACTCTCTGAGAATTTTCGTGGGTTTCCTCAGTCATTATAGTTATCGTCACTGTTTATTTCCACATCACTCTCGGCCGGTGCACCACACTCCTGCTTCATTAAGCTGGCGTGATATGGGAGAAGCCATGTTGCAGGGACGAAACCTAATCCGGTTAAGAGTTTTCGTCTTTTCTGAGGTCTGCCTTCTGTGGGAATGCCAAGTATCTGAGAGATGCACGTCCCACGTGAAGCTACAGAGTCAACAAGCTGACCACGATGGTACATTGCGTCACGGCGAATGCCATTTGTCTATTCCTGCCTCGGAGACTTTGATGCATGAGTAGCACAGGAACCGTAAGGCATTGCAGCAAGAACGCCAAGAAATGAACCGGAGACCTTATGTCACAGCAGATGGCAACATAGAGCCGCCACATGCTGTCGGATGCTGAGTGCGTGTCAACGACCTCGATACACATATGAGATCCTTATGACTTTGGCTTCAACATGTTGGTAGCCAGTCTTCGGACATGCTCCTCGTATCCCGCGCTTAGCTTCAGTTTTGTTCACTGCGAACCAAACTTCCTTCTTTCCTTCGTTCTTTTTTGTGTCTTTATTTCTTATAGGACTTGTATTAACTAATTAAGCACTACGCCATGAAGACGTATGGGGGAGTGAATGTATAGTTCCACATTTTCTTGACTTCGGCACTGGATGGAGGTGAGTGGTCAGCTTCACGCATCTGCAGCTTTACTCACGGGTAAAGAGCCCCCGGTACCCGTTGGATAGGAGATTGGATATATCGAAGAGCCAGTCTGGACGACGTGGAGAAGAGAAAATTCTTGACCGTACTGGGACTCGAACTCCGACCCATCGACCGTCCAGCTCGTAGCCAATCGCTATACCGACTGAGCTATACCCGCTCTCAAGTGTATGTTTATTCCCGTTAATTATAACGTTCGACCCACCTGATTCATTCTCATGAAAAGAATTTTGTATTCCTGGACATGTAATAAATAAAACATGAAAGGAATCTCAAATGAAGTATTATAAAACAACTGAAGGTCCTGTTTTATGTATGGGTCCAGAACCTTAACACTTACAATGAAAGATAAAGGAACAGGGGACTCTGCAGAGATGACTTAGGAATCTACGGCACTTCGAGACAAAAACAGAAGCGGCAATGTTAAAGGAGAAGTTGCTTTCAGAATGAGCGAAAAATTCAAAGATTACGGAACTAATTGGTTGGGCTATTTAAACAGAATGCAAGAACGTTTTAGTACAAAAACTTTTCTAAATATACCCTACAACGAAAAAAAAATTATAGGAAAACCTAGAATACGATGGAGAAGTCAGAAAGCTTTCTACTTTAGACACAACACGCAGATGGACTTACACGTTGATGATGATGATGATGTTGATATCTTATTTTTAATCGTTACCACATAAGGTAAGGTAAAGCTATCCTGTAACTGACCGTGTAGGCCCATAGGTTTGTGAGACGTCGAGGCTCCCACATTTTCTAGATAATCGGCTCACAGATGGAGGTGAGGTTGTCAGGTTTACGTGCAGGTCGCCCTTTACCCCCAGGAAAATTCCCGGTACTAATTTGTGTTAGAGGTCGAGTCGACCCTAGGGTCGTAGTGCGTGTGTAAGGATTAGGTGAATTGAAAATACCAATGATTTCATCGGGAATGGAACTCGCGACCCTTCCGTCTTGTACCATAGTGTCTCAACCAACTACGCTACCGCGTGTCCCCTTCCCCTAAGGAGACACGCGATCTTCATATTTTTAATTAACAGTGTTAACAAAGGAATGGCCGTCTGAACTTCCAATATGGTTAGCTTCTGTTATAAATTCTGAGAGATTTTAAAAACTGAATTTTTTTAAAATAATAGTGGACCTCTTGCAGAAGTTGCCACTACTGCTTCTGTTTCCATTCTTTTTGGACATCCCTGAGGGTCTCAGTAGATTTTTTGTCTAAGATTCTAATTAACTGACTCACGTACTAACACTGTGACAATAAAACCAGGAGTTTCAACTCCACAAACGCAAACAACCATTCAGTAAATCCGATTTTTAGCGAAATACATCCAATCCATGATACCAAAATCTATTTAATTAGATCCATCCTAGCGTCTGTCTCCCAAGTGACTTCTTTGCTAAGGGTTTCCTGCTTCTTGGAAAATGATATAACGAATAGACGAGAATCTGTAATGAAGTACATTTCAACATGCACCGGTTGCGGTCTTTGAACCCATCCTTGGTTAAAGTGTAAACTTTCAGTGACGCCATTAACTGACACACTATATTATCACGTGTATAGGTGACTATAGACGGGGTTCAGTTTGCTAATTGGATTTACTGAATTGTTACAGATTTTAATTACAAGTAACTATAGCGCTGTCGCAAATCACACACCATACAGTTTACTACAGCACCCACTAAGATTTTCAGTTTGCTGTCTTAACCAGTCGTTGTCTCGTAACGGCTTCCAGCGCCGTAGCTTCCTCAGTTTCCGTATTCACCCCCTTACTGGCCGGCAACTGTCTTCCAACTACGTACTTAAATTCTAGACATGTCCTGCTTTAACACCTCTACAAGGACACAGAAAACACCGCTTCCAACAGTTCTATTGTTGCGTCACGTAGCTGTCGTACAGACCACATAGAGAACACCGCTTCTCGGTTACTTCAATGGTGTTTGTTACGGATCTGTTACCTAGAATCTCGGCACGGACCTTACAGAAAACACTTCTCCGAATAGCTGTTTCACTGTTACGTCACGCAGCTGTCACACGGTCCGCATAGAGAACACCGCTCTCCATTTTTGCTTGTTACGAATTTGTTGCGACCATTACCTAACAACTGCCGTTGTATAGCTGCTTATTTTGCAGTCGTTACCTAGCAACGACTCGACATGCCACAATAATAAAATACATAATTGCCAATAAGAAATTATGGCAGGAAAATATGATTACTGCTCTAATGGAATGTTTTTATCTCTATAGAGAGGCTGTCAGTATAGAGGGATAACTGTACAGTTCGGTGAAGTGATTCTGTGCGGAATGGCCACTAATCCAGATTACCGGGCTACAACAGGTGAAGATACAGCAGACCGAAGATTTCGTAGGTCTTGTAGCCAACTGTAGATTGTTTGAATTAGCGATAGCGCTATAGTTCTTTGTAGTTACGTTATGTAAGTGTTGAATAAATCCAATTACCAATCTGAACCCTATCTGTAGTCACTGAATCACGTGACAGTATTGTTCACAGGCGATTACAGTGGTCATAATGTACAAGGCTCCTAAAGTTAGCCTACTCTATTCTTCGAGCATTGAGGAAGGTAATTCTAAACACGATTAATGCATGGCTTTCTACGAGCCTGTTGTATTGCCTTTGTAGGCAGAGAACTCTGCAAGGGACCGGTCAGTCCCTGAAGGACTCTTATTCAATGTCTGTGACATTCACACTCTCAGAAATTATCCTTAATTGGAATACACTACAAGAACTAATCCGCAAAAATGTGTAAAACCAAGAGCATTCATCATAAAGAGCGCTGGACCCTGGCCTCATATCCCCACAGAAGTGTTTTCTTCTTTGAGTGAAGCGCCCGTTGTCCAGTGCATCAAAGCATGTTGCAATCCGAATGCAAACAGTTCCTTGTGACGGAGATAATTTTCTCGTCCATATCTTGTGGTCTAGTGGACCGAGCCTAATGCAAATTCTCTGTGACGAATTCCTCCAGTTGCTAGATAATTGTCACCCTCCCGCACCGCATGTTTCCTCATTACCGCCTCCTTTCTCAAAAATCCCTTTCTTTTCGGAGAATGAGAACAAGTTCTGAAATACCTTCAGCATGTAAAATTGGGTTGTCACGGTCCTATAAGAAGATGCTTTGAATAGAAACTCAGGTTACCTCTGAAACGCAAATAATCAGAGTTATGGCTTCGATTGGTATACAAGATTTTTACTGCCTCGTAAGAGAAACGGGAAGGGGGTTCCCCTTTGAAATTTTCTGCTCTAAAGAATGGAGTATCAAAGGTGGCCATGCATTTGGTGTTGTCTTGATAGACTGGATATATAGAAACTCTGTAAACACACAGTATTTTGATTTTCCTCGCCATTGATGGTTAAATGGGCGATGAATGGACAGGAATCATGGATTATAAAAGACACTCGTTAGCTACGTCACGATCTGAGATTCAATGGGAACGTGTAATTTTAGTCTTTTACTGTAAACTTTTGCTTCATTTCATACATTCGTCTCCCTTTATCCAGGAAGTCAAGTGTTCAGTGTTTTCCAAATTTGGCAAGGTACATGCAAAGAAAAGATGTACTACCACAGTCAATAAGTTCGTGGAATGGCCGCAAAGCGCCGTACGGGGATTTCCCGCCAGTATGTTTCAGCAATGTTTCCGGCAGCTATATCAACGTTGGAAGATTTGCATGGCGGCCAACGGCAACTATTTTGAGGGCCGATGTGGATCTGTGTAAGTGTATGTAAATATCTTGTAATACGATGCGATAAAACGACAGTCCACGAACTTAATGACTGTACCATTATCAGCGTTATAGAGCTGAAATATGATGCAACAAATTTCGCAACAAAATCATCCTTAACTGGTCTACTGAAATACAACAAATAAATACTTGCTCGAACCGGAATACGGTGCCAGTTTTTTTTTTTAATTTTTTCTAGGCACTATGCTACAAGCCGGAAGGTCGCCGGTTCTAGTTCCGGTTAGGTGGATTTGTTTTCAAATTGCCTAATCATTCCAGCCGCACTATGGTTCTGGGGTCGACTCAGCCTGTAACAGAAATGATTACCAGGAATATTCTTGGGGGTGAAGCGCGGCCAGCGCGTAAGCTGACAACCTTACCGCCATCTGTGGACCGATTGCCTAGACAATGTGGGAACCTCAACATCTTACAACCCCATGGCCCTCCACTGCCTGTTACAGGGATAACTTTACCTTTTACCTTTTACTCTTACCTGTACGAACATATTTGTTCGTAGGCATGTCTAGGCCTACCCTGAGTCATACTCAGCTGTTTGTCCAGTAGATACCAACACCTCTTTCCCGTGATGCAAAGCGGTTGGCTCATGTAGCTGATTACTCACTTCAGTCTTATGCCGGAGAGAAATTGCTGTTAATATCTGTTTGTCCACCATTACTGACCTAGAAAACTCACTATTCAATTGTTTGTAAGCTATAAAATTATTGTATAAAATACACAGCACATAAAATGAATATATAAATATACACATGCATAATGTTGTATTTCAGAATCATGTTTTATTAGTTGAGTTCGTAAAATTTAACATTAATCTTTTCTCAATTTGGAACCTAACTTGAAATTGTACTTTTTAATAAATTAATGAATTTTTTATTTTGTATTGGAACCTGGATAGATTTTTAACTGTTCAAATTGACCTTCGTACTGTAAAATTTCCTCGTCTGTAATTTAACCTTTTTCGCTTCTGGCGCAATGAAACGTAGCAAAATATAGATATACATGTCGAACTTACCGTATTATGAAGTTTGAAATAGAATTTAAATTAGTTTGACAGAGTCAGCATGCAAATATTTTAAATGGCACAACATAATGCTGAACAGAATATGTATTTTAGTCATTAACTTCTCAAACATAGACGCGAAACCCAGGTATTTATTGAAAATATTTTGGAAACACGTCCGAAATTTATGTTCGTAACCAAGACAAATTTCAGTGTAGCAGCTGGGTTATTTCTTTTCAGAAAAATGGTACACTCACAGTCTTACAGTTCCCTATGAACATCAGAGGTGTTATCTTGTAAGTCTTTCGCTTCTAAATCATTGAACACTTGACTCAGGTTGTTAAACTTTCAATTCCCCAAGCTATTACTCTCCTACAGACCGCCTCTGTGGTCTAGTGGTCAGAATCCCTGGCTACAGATCCAGAGGTCCCGGGTTCGATTCCCGGGGCTACCAGATTTTCTGAGAAGTTGTGGGTCTGGAACTGGGTCTACTCAGCCTCGTAAGGATAACTGAGGAGGGATTTCAAGGGAATAGCGGCTCCGGTATAGAAAACCGAGATTAAGTGCCGTGGGGATCCGTTGCGCTGACCACGCGACACCCTCTATTCGCAAAAGTTAGCACTAACTTCGCCGACAAGCAGCGGTCGCTCGGTCGGTATAGTTCGCTTGCGGACTAAGAGCACGGAGTTTTTTTTTTTTTTTTTCCTTTTGCAGGCTTTAAAAGTGTCAATCCCTGGTTATTAGGCTACCCAACTGGCAGCAGAATGGTGCTGTGTGCATACAGTCTCCATTGATTTAAGATCCGAATGGAAACATTTTTCTGAAGTCCATAATGGAACTTAGACCTGGTATACAGTTTTAATTTCAGGTCGACTTGTCATTTTGAAGATATACAAGTATTACAGTGAACAGAAAATTACAATTACATTTTTACTTTATTCTGACCAGTCCTTAAATTTATGATTAGTACAGATTACAACGGTACATATGGCAACGAAAAAGGATAATCATAGGCATTTCACTGATTTTGTGGGTGTGAACTTTCTCTCTGACATCAAGGGAAGAACGTTGATGGTCTTTGTGGAAAGAGCGCTGGGGAGGTGTTTATATAGTGCCCCATGAGGAAAGGTCAGTATTCTGGGAGGTCATAATACGAGGGTAAGTCAATAAGATACAAATGGATATATAACTTAAACAAATAAGAGTACTGATTTGAAAAATGCTTTTATTTCTCAGCATAATCTCCCTGTACATTGAGGCACTTGTCCCATCGTTTCACAAGCCCCTGAAAACCAGCAGCATCAAATTCTTTGGGCTGCTGTGGGAACCAGGCGGGGACTTCCCTTTCTACAGCTCCATCGTCGGGAAAATGTTCAGCCGAAAGATGATGTTTAGGAGGGCCGAACAAATTGAAGTCGCTTGGAGCGAGACACATCACCTGGGACAATTCGGGCTAGCATATTGTGTCCTTCATCGCGGTAGCGATTGAGATGATGTAATTTGCATTTTGTGCTGTGGGGTCAGCATGCGAGGCACCCATCGTGCACAGACTTTGTGAAAACCTCACCTGTCATGCATTATGA
>NW_019743001.1:410355-423544 GCF_002891405.2 Cryptotermes secundus | reverse complement strand
TCTATATCCGTTTGTAACTTACTTATTTACTTACCTACGTATCTTGTCATTCTAAGCAAAGAGTTTATATGTACATGTGTCCTATTCCGAACGGTTTTCGAGACAGAACCATTTCATTGTCCAGTATGAAAACTGTTGATAAGAAAGAGATATTACGTACTGTTTCTAATTCCGGCATTTATTGTTCAAGTGACAAAGTTGTACAGTTCACGTAGTGCAATACATTTCCGAAAACTCCACCGTCAACATCAATGCACTTTGCAACTCGTGTTAGGAGACATGGCGTGTTGCTCGTCTGTACAGTGTACAGTGTACTGTGCACTGAAATAGCTCTATCTCGGTGCAACTCGTGTGAGGACATGGCGTGTTGCTCGTCTGTACAGTGTACAGTGTACTGTGCAGTGAAATAGCTCTATCTCGGAAACCGTTCGGAATAGGACACATGTACATATACACTTTCTTTTGCTCAGAAAGATCGGTACTGTGATCTTCCAGAATATTGGCCTTTCTTCTTTGGACACTCTGTATAAGGGCGATGTTTGAATGGTTAAATTACACAATATACTTCATGCTTTATGTTTTATATGTTTTATGCTTTTCAATCTTTGCAGAATATTATGGTGGACAGACGAAACTAAATTTGATAGGTGGTCCACGTAGCACGCCCGATTCATGTGAGAAATTGATAACAAAATTTTAGTTTCATATCCGAAAGTGAGAAGTTACGTTAAGAAATTACATGTAAGTGTAAGAGCAATGTTAAGTTTGATTTCAGAGCAGTAATGTGAGAGCATGTGTACTGTATTGTATATCCTGAAGATAAGGTTCACTATCGAGCTTTTACGAAGATGACAATGAACTTTAGGTTGCTTAAAATGCGGGAAATTTCTTGACAATCTGAGTGCGTATTGATTCCCCGAGAAATCTTCTGCACGGACTTAATTGATATTGTAGTATTGTCAACAGTTTTAGTCCCTTTATACTAGCATAGGTCTATTTATAGAGAAATGAATACAGAATTCCATTGAAATTGAGCAGAAAATAGTTTGCTTTAGCAACGGATTTTTCTTCCATGGCATTAACATTATCATACCGGTAACAATAGGCCATGTTGGTTTCCACGGCGACAGAGCAGAGTTTCGTGAGAGCATTAATCTTGACGACTACCCACCGTTTCCGGTCCAATTTAACGCGGTTGATTGCTTCTTTGAGTGTGTTATGGCTCAGTAAGTGTCGAACGTTTCCCACGTGGAATTGTGCCGCTCTGAATCCACTGACAAGTTGGTTAAACAGCTGGAACTCTTGTCTGTTTCACAGCGTTGCCCATTGACAGGATGCCGACCGAGTACTGGCTAGACTGCCGGGGTTCGATTCCTTCCAGGAGTAATATTCATCTTTCTCCATGGCGTCAGAGCCGGCTCTGAGGCGCAACCCGTCTCCTGTACAGTGTGAACCTGACCATTCATCTCCATTGAGTGAAGAGGTCAAGAATTGTGGAGTTATACCTCAAGCCCCACACGTCTTCATGGCCTGTTTCTTGATTAATTAAGCCCTGGAACAATTTGATCTTCCAGCTTTGCCCACTGGGCCCTCCACCTATACAAAAAACTCCGTCGCCCTCTAGTCCGCAAGCAAACTATACCGACCGAGCGACCACAGCTTGTCTGCGAAGTTAGTGCCAACTTTTGTGTGTAGAGGAACTTACGTGGTCAGCGCAACGGATCACCACGGCCGTTAATCTCAGTTTTCTAGATCGGAGCCGCTATTTCCTTGAAATAGCTCTTCAATTATCCTCAAGAGGTTGAGTGGGCCCCGTTCCAGATAATCTCAGATAATCTGGTAGCGCCGGGAATTGAAACCAGGAACTCTGGATCTGTAGCCAGGAACTCTGACAAGTAGACTACAGAGGTGGTCTCCTCCCCTTTTACGATAGGATAATATTATAAAGGATTTTTGGTGATTATAGAAGTGGTTTGGATTGTTGAATGGATTTACTGATCATTTATACACACGACTCGGCACTACAAGCAATTACAGCTCCAGCTCTAATCTCCACAAATCACCACAACACCCGCTAAACTTCTTCCAGTCTGCTGTACCTTTATCATCCGTTTCCTGGCAACGGAGATTCTTCAGCTTCTGTGCTTACGCAATTGTCTGCTCGCCAATACTATTCACAACTTAACTCATTTCTCCAACTGCTCTCGGCAAGGACCACATAGAAAACACCTCCCTTTCCAATAGCAATTTATTGTTGCGTGCTCATTCGTTGACTCAGGAATGTGTTTACCGAACCGTTGCCCAGAAACGGATGTTGGTTCAGAGCTGTTCCATAACAACGGCTGTTTATCTTGCTCCGCTGTTCTTGCTTGTATCAAATATGAAGGATAGTCCTGTCAGGCAGACAGTTTGCTTGTAATGTGTTTCAGTTTATATAATTTTGTGGTGTTTGTGACGGACTGTTTGATTCTGTTGATGCATGGTAAACTGTACCATATTTTGAAGTGTATTTATTATCTAAATTATTTGTTTTTCATTTGAATGAAGTGGATAGATCATGCTACAAGCAAGAAATGATGGAAAGTGCATATAGTACATTATTCGGAAAACTTAAAGAAATGAGACAAGGTTTTTTTGAATTTTCATGACTATTTCTTCATTGTTACCATTAGTTTCTGCAGAAAGATTCTGTTCCATAAATCTGTCTCTGCTGTGTTCTGCATACCTCATTTGTGTTTACGTGTATTATCCCTGTGAGGTCCATATATTAAAACACATATTCTTTAATTTTGCTGGAATTTCAGTACTACTTGAAGTAGTCCTTCTTTGGAGTAGATTATTCACTATTGAATTAGGACAGCTCCCCTGCACGGTGACTCTAAATGTCAGTTTATTTTAACACGCGACGAGTCATTACATAATTTTTTTAGTCTCGATTTTGTCTGGGTCATTTGACTGCGTCTGGCATCGAACCGGAAAATCGGAGTGAAGCCGACAGAAGATCTCATACGCCTCGCCATAGCTCAAGCGGTTAGCCGCTGGCTTCCCACCGCAGCGTCCCGGGTTCGATCCCAATAACAATAAAAAAGAAAGACAGAAGATCTGAAAGGAATAAAAGCCGATAGGTCTACGACTGTCCTTGTAGATACAGGAATATTTAAAGCCGGTGTATCGTACTGCAGAGGGACAAAATGATATCGCTTTAAGGTTCGTTAAACATATATTTTATACGAAAAATGGTATACAAGTTTATATCTTAGAGAGTTTTATTCAGTGTGTTATGTAGAAATTGTTCAGGGGAAAAATTATGAATTTCCATTTGATTTTTTTTTTATTGCTGGTGGGACTAAGTCCCTTGTATTGCGGCCATGTCTGGCCTATTGTACCAGCCCCAGATGATAAGTGAGAGTGATTGTGGAGCAATTGGTGGAATGAAGATTGGCAGGGGAAACCGAAGTACTCTGAGAAAACCTGCCTCAGCGCCACTTTGTCTACCACAAATCCCATTTGACCAGATCCGAGATCGAACCAGGGCCACCGCGGGGTAAGCCAGCGACTAACCGCTTGAGCTATGGCGCGGCCCTCGATTTGATATATGTATAAGTTAGGGTATATAGTTGACGATGAAGTGGTCGAGATATATAACACGCGTTAGAGGAAAAACAAATACATGAGAAATTTTAAATGGGAAATCTGAACGAAAAAGAAACCTCTTGAGAGGTCCAGCAATTAATTATATTATAATATTTTCACGTATATTTGCTTGACTTTAGGCCGGGTTTCGATTAGTGGCTCGATTTATTGACCACTTACAGGTCCTACTACAAACACTTTAACCCTATCACTAATATACACATTTTACAGTTTATTGTTACACACACTAGTGTCCTCAGTCTATTGCAGTCTCCACTATCCGTTTCCTCGCAACGGATTTTAACAAAGTAACCATACCAATCCCACTATAATACTCCTAGGCCTACTGACGTATTTTAGAAATCCCGCACTGCACGTTGCATAGTTGTAGGCTGACCTCGGGTTCCTTCAACATGGTATGCCATTAAAATGACGGTGAATAGTGATACAGAGAACTTGAAAATTTGCACTGAAAATGAAAGCTGCTCTTCAACTCTCTAAGACCCGTTAGCCAATGGGCTATCTATATATAAAACGAAACATGTTACATAATAAACAACAACAAACAAACTCCGTTGCTTTAGTCCGCAAGCGAAATACTCGTATACCAACCGAGCGACCGCCGCTTGTCGGCTAAGTTAGTACCAATTTTAGCGGATAGAGGATGTTTCGTGGTCTGCGAAATGAATCCCCACGGCCATTAATCTCGGTTTTCTAGACCGGAGCCGCTACTTTTCCATTCAATTAACTCCTCAATTATCCTCATGAGGCTTAATGGGCCCCGTTCCAGAACCACTGCTTCTTAAAGCGCGTCCACATTACTCGTGCTCGTCTGGCTTTTACTTGTGCTCGTAAAACTTCGTCCACACTACTTCAGTTGCTCGCCAGGCTTCGGCGCGTGAGGATCCGTATATTTACTCGTAGTGTGTATAGGCTGTAGTCGTATTTTAATTTATTGGCTATAATTTTTAAATTAAAAATTTTCTTGTCTCGTGACTTGTCATATACACATTACTCGCGATCATAGCGAGTCACACGAACACTAGTAATGTGGACGCGCCTTTAGAAAATGTGGTAGCGCCTGGAATGGAACCCGGGACCTCTATATTTGTAGCCAGAAACCCTGACCACAAGAACACAGAGGCGGTTTATGTTACATAATCCGTATTTAATTTATTTTCATGCAAGCAAAGTAACCAGTTGTTTATGGAAGTTCCCAGTATCATATCCTCATCTGCTGACGAGAAACATTAGACAGTGTAACGGTTACAAAATGATTAGACATTTCGTTATAGCGCTCCCTGGCTTCAGAACAATAAAGAATCATGAGGTCTCAGCGCGGGGCCCTATTTAAAGTCTATCTATTCTTTTTACTTCCTCACTTTTTTGTTGTTGCATCTACAGTTGACTTTTCCTTTGTTCAATGGCGTGAAATATCTCTTCTACCAATCGGTTCGTAAAGTCTGCAGCAATTTCTGTTGCTTGTGTTCTCTCTACGTGACCTGATACAAACAAGGGGGTTCTGATGGATCGGTCATGTGACACATGTGGGGGATATGAGAAATGCATACAGAAATTTGGTGGGAAAATTTGAATTCCAGAGATTGCTTCGTAGAATCATGTGTAGATAAAGGAGTCCAAAAACTTAATATTTGTATTAAGTGTATATTCGTTTTGAGGTTGTCACAGTGGTGGTTGTAGAGAGTTCTGTTTCCCTTGCTGTCTGCTTCATGTAGTTTCTTTTCGTGGCTGACTCCTCGATCCTGAAGTCAGAAGCCTATATGTTCCTCGGACACGTCTGTTGGCTTTCACCAGACTACACGGCGTTATATCCCAGAAGATAGAAATTTTGAAATAAATATAATTTTATCTTTCTTTACATTATAAAATCCTTAATTTTGTGATCTATAATATTCTTAAATAAAAACACCAATATTAATTTATATGAAAATTCGGTGATGCTGTGTACGAAATTGATTTACTTCTTGCTCTGATACACGCGAACATAAAGGTGAACATGTGTGTGATAAATTTACTTTTTCATCAACACTGGGTTGCCTGTCCCTTCCTAGTTTTCTTCCCTTCACACACTCAAGCTGTTGCATTAGCCTAACCAGGAAGGAAAAACAACTGTAAATTGATTTACAACTCGAAGAAGCCACGAGATGAGAAGAGTTTCGCGTCACATAAGTCTGTGGTCTGTCGCAGTGCGCATTGTACCATGGCCAGATAACGGGCACTAAACAGCAATTGTCCCGTCGAGGTGTCCCCTGCCGATTGTGGACTAGGGGCAAGAGACGGGCTACAAGACAATGTCTGATCAATCAGTACGATCTCCAGCTTCTTGACTTCAGAATTTTGTAACCTCCTGAGTGTAGTAGTGGTTTATGGGTGGTTTCTGAAACATGTACGAGTATATCCACGAAGGAAGCAGTCTTCTGGGATGTTGCACCGTGTAGATGTGGTGTTAACCGACGTTTGAGTTCTCACGGTCTCTTCGCTTGCGGATTTCTTATTTTTTCCTTCTGCCCTGAAGATGGAGGCGATACGTTCCTCCGAAACGTCGGTTAACACCACATCTACACATTGTCACATCCCAGAAGACTGCTTTCTTCATAGTCACCGCCGTGAAAACCTCAAATCTTACATGTATACCCACGTTTGCGGTCAGGTCATCATCACTCCACTGATAGATCGCGGATTTAATATTGGCTATAGTGAATGAGGTTGTCATGGTTCTACTCCAGTGCTCCAGAAAAAGGCCGGGGTAGTGTGACGGCCAACTTTCCGCAGGCTTTCCACTTCAGTATCAATCGTCCTGCTAATCTTTGGGTTGGAAGAATTTCTTCTATAGATACGAAGAACTGCTTCCGTTAGGAAGCACAAAAATAAGCAGACGTTTCGGAGGAACATATATTCTCACACTTCAGGTCTTGATAATATGCCGCGCAAGAAACAAGCATGAAGAATAAGATATAAAAGTTTGTGACGATGGTTTTGGGCATTATCTGTCGTCTTGTCTATATTTAGAAACCGTCCTGTTTATTTTTCAAAACACAGCGTTTCGGAAATAAAGTTTCTGTAGTACTCGTCAGTCCATAGTGGTGAATGTTTGAAGAGTATTAGGAAAGCCGGAATAGTTGAGCCAGTCGAGACGTCCATTGCTAGTCAAAGGCTCAGTAAACACATTCCCGAGGCAAAAATACGCAGGCAGCAATAGATGTATTCTTGGGAACTATGAATTCTATTCCGTCCGTGAAATGTGGTTTTAAAAGGAGTTTACGGTTGGCAGTACAGACGTGAAGGAAAGTGCTGAGTGCAGTTGAGCTCTGCAAGGGAGGCAAAGAAAGTATGGTAATAGAGTTCAGTGAAGGAAGCTGAAAATCTCCATTGTTAGAAGCCTTTGCTAAGGAACAGCTGGTGAATACACAGCAAGCTGGAAAAGGTTTAGGATGTAATGCGAATTATGGAGAATAACTGCGCGCTGTAATTACTTGTACTTTCGAATCATGTGCTCTAAGTGGTCAATAAATCCAAGCATCCAATCGAAACTCCGTCTAATAGTCACGCACACCC
Organism: Cryptotermes secundus; assembly: GCF_002891405.2. Lineage (NCBI taxonomy): Eukaryota > Metazoa > Arthropoda > Insecta > Blattodea > Kalotermitidae > Cryptotermes > Cryptotermes secundus. The sequence continues at coordinate 416,335 of NW_019743001.1, read as the reverse complement.
AAAACGTGACAGTATCTAAAAATATATCACGCTTATGAAGTTATTGATCGCTATAGAGTCTATGTGGCTGAGAAGATAAACAACTTCTAGCGTATACATATATACAGGTGTCGTGTTTTGCGAGATAAATCGTTGTTGCATACAACTGTGGATACGCCTCATTATCAATGCGACGCGGAGCCCCTCAGATGCATCAATAAGGCACGGTGTCTCTCGCCGCAGTCGCTCTGACACTTCAAGGACTAACTCTTTTGGCACTTTGGCAGAAAGGGAGAAAATACTTGGAAATTACATAGTTTTAACTCCTGAAATACTGAGTCATCCACCTTCACTAGCGAGAAACTCTGGGAATGAAGTTCCTCTGTGTCTGTATGCCTTCCAGAATTTGGGGCTTCCCTCTGCGTAAATAATTAAGCACTAAGCCATGAAGGCCTATGGGGGAGTGGATGTATAGATTCCCATTTTCTTGACTTCGGCACTAGCTGCAGGTGAGTGGTCAGCTTCACGACCCTGCGGCTTTACCCTCTGGAAAAGAGCCCCAGGTACCCATTGGATAGGAAGTTGGGAGGACACCAGAGCCGGTCTGAGAGAAGAGAAGAGGAAATTCTTGACCCTACAGGGACTCGAACTCCGATTCTCCGGTCTCCCAGCCCGTAGCCAGTCGCTATACCGACTGAGCTATCCCGGCTCCACATCATAGAGTAAACCTCCTTTTATATCTGAAATACCAAAGGTAATACCACAGCGGGAGGTACCACGCAGTTCAGACTACAAATTATTCAGGGAATTAAGAATTCGTTGTCTATAATTTAAATATATTAATTAGTTTTTGCCTGTGGTTTGTATGAATGTGAAATTTGGTCTCTGACATTAAGGGAGGAACATAGACTGAGGATGTTTGAGAGCGGGTTTTGAGGAGAATATTTGGACTGAAGAGAGATGAAGTGACAGGAGGTTGGAGAAAACTGCATAATGAGGAGCTTCATAACTTGTACTCTTCTCCAGGTATAATTAGAATGATCAAATCAAGGGTAATAAGGTGGACAAGGCATGTAGCACGAATTTTGAAAAGAGGAATGCATATAGGATATTGGTGGGAGAGCCAGAAGGAAAGAGACCATCAGGAAGACCAAGATGTAGATGGGTGAACAGTATTAAAATGGATCTTAGAGAGATAGAATGGGATGGTATGGATTGGATTGGTCTGGCTCAGGATAGTGATTAGTAGAGGGCTCTTGTGAACACGGTATTGAACCTCCTGGTTCCATAAAATTCTTGGAATTTGTTGAGTAGCTGCACAACTGTCGGCTTCTCAAGAAGGGCTCAGCTCCATTTAGTGATTTGTATTAATTAGTTCTCTTACTTTATGGATCCAGATTAACTGTACGAGACGTGACATTGTCACAGCTTTGACTATAAAGATTTTGTCGGTCAGAGTAGCCGCGCGGTCTAAGGCATGAATTGTCTTCGCTCTCTCGGACGCTAGGATCGTGGGTTCGAATCCCAGTTAAAACACTGATGTTTGATGTGTGTATGCGTTTATTTTGTGTTTGTGTTGTCCTGTGTTTAGGCAGCGGCCTTGCGACGGGCTGATCACTCGTCCAAGGAGTCCTACCGCCTGTGTAAAATGATTACGGGAACCGAATAATAGACCTGAAACCCGAATGGAGCTGGAAGAGCTGTTGAAGAAAATGTCTGGTAGGTTATTACAGACATTTAGGTGAATCATGCTGCTTCCATCTTCAGTGTAGTTGAGTAAGATGAACTTGGATATTGTCTGGTTTAATTGTCTTCAATATTAGTTTACAGTTATCAAATATTATTCAAGTCACACTACACAGAATTGTCAAATTTTAAAGAAAGGTCTTAAATAAGTGGAAATCTCCCGGTTAAGCTATTCGAAATTTGGCAGATAATACAGTATTACCTGTTATTTTATAATAATTTATGAATACTGATCTGTAACAATTCCAACAGGCCGCGCCATAGCTCAAGCGGTTAGTCGCTGGCTTCCCATCTCGGCGACCCGGGTTCCATCCGAGTCTTGTCAAGTGGGATTTGTGATGGACAAATTGGCGCTGGGGCAGGTTTTCTCCGAGTACTTCGGTTTCCCCCGCCAATCTTCATTCCACCAATTGCTCCACAATCACCCTCACCTATCATCTGGGGCTGGTACAATAGGCCAGAAGTGGCCGCAGTACAAGGGACTTACTCCCACCCCACTAGCAATAAAAAGGAAAGCAATTCCAATACTAATGAATTCCCACCGCTTTCGATATAATTTATGAGGTAATATACCTTAGTGCATATGCATGGACTTTTCATACTGTTCATTTTACTTTCAAACGTTTTGAAGGAGCCACGCGTTAATGACTTTTAAGAGTATGTGCCTTAATGTTTTGTGAATCCTGCTTACACGTACATAGCATGCACCGTTGTGACCTAGAACCGAACAAATGCTATTGCAACTCTTTACACTGCCTCAGGTATCTCGTTTCGTAACAGGAAGTGAGTTTTTAAGCCTTGGGTATAACATAGGCCTGTTCGCAGATAACGTCAACGAGATATTGACAACACTGTGCAAAATACTGGGTTGTGCAAAATAACACACAAAAAGTGCAATAGCAGAATACAAAGGACATACCGATGAGTTTAATTATGAAGGCTATTGGATTGAGCTGACCACAATGGCCTCCCATGGCATGAACCTTCTTCCCCTGCAACACTGGGATCGTGGGTTCGAATTACACTCCAGTCATGGATGTCTGTGTGTAGGTAGCGGCCTCGTGATGGCCTGATCCCCCATCCGAGGAGTCCTATCGAATATCTTTGTATTAAAAATCTGAAAAAGCGGTCGTGATCCAAACGGCTTTAGGGCCAGAGAGAGAGAGAGAGAGGCTATCAGATAAAATGCAATTACATAATGAAAAACCTTATAATTTATTCCCTTCTCTTCACATTATTCAGTAAACTACAAGTGACATTTGTATTTAAGCATCCTGTTTCAAGCCCTATTAAAACGCCTATGTATAACACAGTCCATCAATAATGCAACAAATTGTTTCTTTCTTCCACTTATACTCCAACACAACATGTTTCGGCCTTAGATGACAATTTTCAGGTGTCTTAATATATCAAAACTGCTACGCCATATTAATATGCGGTAAAATCACACGCTGTAGTACACATAATAAAATATGTCATTACATTTTTTCAATTAAAATTTTCATCATTTTGTTTTTATTATTTTTTTATTTTATTTTATTAAGTGCATACAGCGTGTGATTTTAGCGCATATTAATGCAATGTAGCAGTTTTGATATATTAAGACACCTGAAGAGGCCATCTAAGGCCGAAACATGTTGTGTTAAAGTATAAGGGACAGAAAAAGGAACAATTTATTGCATTATTGATGAACTCTAATATACACACACGTTTTAATACAACTGTCGTTTTGGAAGCAGAAACTGAAGGTTCAGCATCGATCACACAAAAACTTGTCATTTGACACGGCCCTGATTATGATGATGCTTAAATGAAGGAGAATAGGTGGACGTGGTATGTAGCATTCATGTGGGAAACGAGAAACACATATAAAATTTTGTTTGGGCAACCTCAAAGTAAAAGACCACATGGGAGATCTAGGTGTAGATGTGAGGATAATATCAAAATGAAAGGTAAATAAGATCTAAAGTTTGTGACGATGGTACATGAATACAAATATTATGTTTGTGGACATTATCCATCGTTCTGTTTATATTTAAAACAAATCGTTTGCGAGACCAGATTCTGTCTGTACAGAACTGTAAGGCTTCTTATTTTGGACTCTATTCATCGTCTGGTATATATGACAAAAAAAAACCACAACGTCAAGTTCAGTGATTCAGACTAGCTCTTTCTAACGGCCCCAACTTAGTAGGTCTATCTTGCCCCATCGATCTGAGGACGGAGACAGATCGAGTCTCCGAAACGTTGTGTTTTTTTTGTCATATATATATATACCAGACGATGGATAGAGTCCAAAATAAAAACCTTACAGTTCTGGACAGCATACACCATCGTCAGAACCCTTTCAAGTCTAGATTCTGTCTCCTTCAGATGAAATCTAGTCACGTGGAGCCAGTGGGTAAAGCTAGTCCCTATCTCCGGATGTAGTTGTATAGTTGGTTATTTCGTGGACGTTGCCTAACAACAGATCTGCATGCCACAATAAATGCAATAGTCGGAATATATTGTTTATTTCAGAAGTTCTAAGAGGGACATATAAATTCTCCGGTGGAAAAAAAATATATCATACGCCTACTTTTTCCTCCAAATAGCAAATTATGTCAAAATTAACAAAATCATAAAAATTCATTAGAATAAATGACATTAGGAACCGTTATTAGGAAGTGTGCAAGACAATACGAGATCTGTTCTTTCATGCGGATCAGAGCGTTGAACGATGACAGGAAATAAGAAAAATATTTGGGGTGCTGAAATGTGTTTCTGGGATAAGCAACAAGGAGATACAGTCGGTTGGTTCAGGAGGTGAAAGAGACATAGAAACAGACAACACGGTGATATCATAAACGTACCTTTTCCTTTGAGAAAGGAAGTGGGCTAAAAATGAAGGCGTTAATAACATTCAAGTGAATATATGAACTCGAAAAGGAAATTAAACTTCTAATATTTCCATAAAAGAAGAATGTATAAGGTAGGGCGCACACCGGCATGCGTCAAGACATGTAACAGTCAGGACACGATGTCTGCGACATGACGCAAAGAAAGGAGCACAGTTGAAACGAGTAAGATTATGAAAACCGCCGCACACCGGCCTGAGTCATGATGCTGATGTCATAATCTCATTCGTTTCAACTGTGTTCCTTTCTTTGCGTCATGTCGCAGACATCGTGTCCTGACTATAATATGTGTTGACGCATGCCGGTGTGCGGCCTTCCTAAGACAATGACAAGTCAAGTTCTTTCATACATATCAAAGTCTGGACAACAGAATAATTTGAAGTGTTGGTGTGTATTTTTAAAGGATCGTCCTTATCACTTATCTGATTCTAAAGTAGAAACACAGATTTTCGTAATCTCATAAGCCTAGTTTTCCCGTAACGCAATAAGAAAAAATAAATAAAAATCGAACTATTAAAACTCCGTGGCTCGAGTCCGCAAGCGAACTATACCGACCGAGTGACCGTCGCTTGTCGGCGTAGTTAGTGTCACCTTTTGCCGATAGAGGGTGTTACGTGGTCAGCGCAACGAATCCCCACCGCCGTTAATTTCGGTTTTCTAGACCGTAGCCGCTATTTCCTTGAAATTGCTCCTCAGTTATCCTCACGAGGCTGAGTGAACCCCGTTCCAGACCCACTACTTCTCAGAAAATCTGGTAGCGTCGGGAGTCGAACCCGAACCTCTGGATCTGTAGCCAGAAACTCTGACCACTAGACCAAAGAGGCTGTCAATGGAACTATTATGAATTGTAATAATGATATTTTGTAAAGATCTGTTCTTACATACGGATGAGAGTGCTGGAAAATAATTGAAAGTTTTTATGGCTGAAATTATTCCTCGGAGCGCAACAGAAAGAATTGGGAGATTGAGGCCTTTGCATAGGAATTACTCATTTGTAATAGTTTAGACGGAATTTCAGACTATGTGAATAACGGTGGGAATATACTGGGAAGTTGTAAGATATTTGTACAATATCAAAGAGAGTTTTAAAGTATGATAGTCTAGGGAAAACTCTAATTGGAAGACCATTAAAAAGAAGGATTTTGCAAAAATGAGATTTTAATGACGATGGATCAGGCTGTTAGTCTAATGCGTAGACGTTGACCTTCATGAAACTCGGAAAGGTCTGCAAATTTGTGTTCGCTAATTAAATGGTCTATACAGGAATCGATGTAACAGAGTGAATGAGTCTTTTGCAATTTTTTTTTCCTTGACACTACAGCCACAGTGGGCCTAGGCCTACCTCCATGAACTTCTCC
>NW_019743001.1:396720-410277 GCF_002891405.2 Cryptotermes secundus | reverse complement strand
TCAAACACAGAAAAACGCACACAAACATCCATGCCCTGAGTTGGATCCGAACCCACGATCCCGGTTTCCAAGCGAACGAAGACAGTGCATGCCTTAGACCACTCGGCTACCGTGACCGGCCATTTTGCAATTTACCCATATATATTTGAATACTTGAGTGAATGCTGAGAGATAGGAAGGAATGGTATGGATTGGAAAGATCTGGCTCAAGATAATTACCAGTGGAAGGCTCTTGGTAGCACAAAAATTAATCTTCATTTCCATAAAATGCTGGGAAATTCTTGAGTAGCTGCAGATTTGGCGGCTCCTCAAGAAGGGCTCAGCTCCATGCGTGAGTGTGTGTGTGTACGCGCATGCGCTCTCCGCTTCCACATGCGGTATTTAATTAATCGAAGAGCAGAAAGAATATCGCTTCCGAACCTCACTCGAAGCACGGATATGTACGGGGTAAGTGCGCGTTTTCCTCTGACGTGTTTCTTGCGTAATTGAAGACCTTGTAGTGGTAAAATCACTCGATTAGTACCGGATGTCCAAAAGATTCAAACTTTCCGCATTAAATTTGAAACTGAACAAACCGGTGGTGCCTAATCCTTGAATGCTAGGGGAGTGTGTATAATAATATTGATTTAAGTGTGTAAACACATTTCTTTTCAGACGTCTGTCTGTATGTAATGGAGATATGTTGTGTTTGTTGAAATGGCTTGAATATAAACTCGCTTAACACTGCAAGCATCTGGCAAGTGTTTCAAATATTGGCCTATGAGAACAATACTGAGAGCAGGAATTGAAGTCTTGCAGTTTTTTTTAAATTAATATTTATTTTATTCTTTTGTGTTTTTCGTTTGTTTAACGCCACATGCAATTGCTAAAATTAGTATGTAGCCCGGATGATAACATGATTTGGTATGGATGTTTATGGAAGCGGCCATTATCTAATTGAAGGTACTATCCAAGAATATCTCTTGAGTTTTTTTTATTTCGCTTAGTGGGAGGTGGAGTCCAACTGGGTCCACTCGGCACGTCGGCCACTGATTGGCCTATTTTACCTGCCGTGGGTGATTATGATGATGCAGAATTTGGCGGAATGAAGATTGGCAAGGAAAACCGAAGTACTCGGAGAAAACGTGACCCAGGGTCACTTTGCCCACCACAAATCCCATTTGATCAGACCCGGGACCGAACACAGGCCACCGCGGTGGGAAGTCAGCGACTAACCGCTTGAGCTATGGCGCGGCCTCAAGGTAAACATTGGGAACCAGATCTGAACTCAGGAACTCCCAAACACGAAACAGGTTTGTTAGTTATTTAACCGCGACCTTTGGCTATTTGCGATTCTGTGGACATGTAGAAGGCGTCCCGTGAGAAGCAAAAGCGGCGCGTCCACGGATTATGGCGCGTTACCGGACATCAGTTGTTGGTCTCTCCGTGGGGCTACTCAACTGTACGGTTCGCCATCCAGAAAGAAGAGAGATTATTGAATCTAATTAACTCGATGGTGCAGAAGTTTTTGAGTAGCGATTAAAGAATTACATGAAACTTTAGTTTCATATTCACAAAATTGGACATATGGAGACAGTCTAGGTCACTGGTTCCCAAATTTTGTCAGAACGCGGCCCGGCGGTTGAGAAACATTAGTCTAGGGGATGTGACTGTATAGTCTTGTAGATGGATGCCAGTATTTTCATATTCAGTGTAGAAGGCAATTCCTTCCTGAAGATCAAGGCATTATAACCCTTCGGTGTCATAAGCTAGAAGACTAAAACAAGAATCTTCACTGGAGTGAAACTCTCAACACTCATAATTTCATATTACACAAACGTGTATAGGACAATCTGTCACTGTGTCGTGTTCTCGTAGGATATGAGGCCAATATTCAGTATATATTTCTTGTTTCCTCTAAAGCGAGTTATATAGCCCATTCCTTCAGTCTCCCTGCTAATGTTTGTCTTATGGGCAAAATTTAAGGTAAAATTGTTCCTCTGCTTAATGAATTAATCACTACTCCATGAAGACGTGTGGGGGAGTCGATGTATAGCTCCACGTATTTTTTACTTCGTACTACGTAATGGTGGTGTGTATGATGAACGCAGTTTTGAAGTTTTTTCATTGTACTCCGTTCTGTCATCTCTTGCTTACAGTTTGTTCGGTCCAAATCTTTGATTCAGTAATTTGTTCCTTGCCATTATACAGCGTGTCCATTCCAAAAAACCCCGATGCATCACGAACGCACCATGGTATGTATGCAACCACACCCTACATACAGATCTAAAAACTCGTTACGTAATTGAAGTCATCCGAGAAAACAGCCCCAAGTACTTCAGCAAACTAGTAAATCACTCGAACTCACTTCTTGAACTACTACTACAAACTCGCCAAAATCGAAGACTAAAAAAAAATTTGGCCACCAGATTTAAGGAACTGAGGAAAACACCACTGGAAGTTTATTCCGCTCACGCCATGAAGAGTGTACAATAAATAGTTATTATATTGTACACCAATCAGCACATTGGCTTGCAGATTGTACAATCTGATTGTCAATAAAGTAGACGAAAAAAAAAAAGAAGTAATTTGTTCTGAAATACACTGAACTTCTGTTGTCGCCAAAATCAAGAGAGAGGTCGGATTACGTTACTTTCGCCCAACGACTGAAACAGAAACAATTTAATAAGCGTTGCTTCTTTAAAAAAAGGCGGATGGAGCATGTAGCAACAAATTATTCAGATAAATGTTGATATATTTGACGCATTTTACATACTGACAGTTTTACGTTTCAATATATCACTACAGTAACTGATTATCTCATTCAGTATTTAGCTCATGAGATAAGTGGCTGCTACAAGTTATCGTCGCATTTCCACGTCACAAAGTCACACCATGAATCCTATCTAACCTGCTTCCTAAAACTGCATTTACTAACAAGGTCTTCAGAATGGTCTCTTCTTTCGAGCCGGTTTTGTTATTAAGGTTTTGAAGTGCTACATATCCCATCCATGCCTCTCTTCCTTCTGTCACCCTGCCCTAAGGTAGTGTCCCATAGGCAACCCCCAGCTGGCGGTGGCAGGCTCGTCAGATGGCGAGCGGCAGTCACATCGTCTGCAGTAGGGACCCTGTGCCTCCTGTAAGCTGCAGACTTCTCTACATCACCAGCCAGAGCTAGACTGTAAGCAGACTCTATCTGTCTGTCTGTCTGTCTATCTCTGTACCCCTCTATCTATCTATCTATCTATCTATCTATCTATCTATCTATCTATCTATCTATCTATCTATCTATCTATATTACTTACTTACTCATGGAGCTGATCCCTTCTGGAGGAGCCGCTAATTCTGCAGCTACTCAAGAATTTCCCAGCATGTTATGGAACCCGAATGTTCATCGCCGTGTTCATAAGAGCCCTCCACTGGTCCCTATCCTGAGCCAGATTTTTGCAATCCATACCATCCCATCTTATCTCTCGAATATCCATTCTAATATTGTCCACGCACCTACGCCTTGGTCTTCCCTGTGGTCTCTTTCCTTCTGGCTTTCCCACCAATATCCTATACGCATTCCTCGTCTCCCCCATTCGTGCTACATGACATGCTCATCTCATCCTCCTTGACTTGATCATTCTAATTATACTTGGAGAAGAGTACAAGTTATGAAGCTCCTCATTATGCAGTCTATCTGTCTATATATCTGTTTGTTTATTTATTTAGCTATCTAGGTGTCTGTCTATCTATCAATATATATATTTGTCTGTTTGTCTATTTATCCTTCTGCCTTGCTCTCTACTCCTCTATCTACCTGTCTATCTGTCAGTCTATCTATCTATCTAGCTAGCTATCTAGCTGTCTGTCTGTCTGCCTGTCTGCCTGTCTACCTGTCTATCTCTCTACCCCTCTATCTATCCATTTATCTATCTATCTATCTATGTATCTATCTTTTCAGTAATTGCTGTTGTTATCTCGGTAATGAACATTATGGTCTTATAAATATTGAGGGATTTCGTGACTACATGAGTGATTCTCCGGGCAGTGAAGCTGACCACTCACCTGCATCTAATTCCCATGCCAAGAGCGGTGGAGCGATAACTCCACTTCCCCCCCACATGTCTTCATATCATAGTGTTTAATTAATTAAGCAGAGGAAAAGCTTTACGTTTTACCTTAATATTTCGTACGATTACTACTATGTAAACAGCAATTGTACTGTCCGAGGAATTTCTTGCATTTTCGGGGTTCCTGTACGTGATCCTGAAGGAGAATAATGCGAGGGAGAGGCAGTAAATAGGCCATGAATGGATATAAAAACGTGATATTCGAACCTGGGAGAGAAACATTTATTTCTCGACATATCCTCCACAAACACTGATACACCTGTCCCATCGCTTGACCACTGCATATAGAAATCTTTTGACTGTTGTCTCAGCCACTTCTACACTTCATTTTCAACCTTTTCGTCATCAGCGAAACGTTTGCCACCCAGTTCTGAACCGCTGTACGTGACAAACACTCCAACGTAAACATGAAACATTTCTTTATGAACATCCTTCGCATTGTGTCCTTTTGCCCACAGAAACCACACAACAGAACGCTATTCTTCGGTAGTGCACTCTCAATCTCAGTCATCATTTTGACGACTTAAGCCAACCTCTGAACATGCGCATGCGCGTCTGCTATTTAGACTGTCATGAAGCTGGACTATGCTGCTACCTAAATGCAGCGCCATAGCTCAAGCGGTTAGTCGCTGGCTTCCCACCGCGGCGCCACAATCTGGTTAAGTGGGAATTGTGGTGGACAAAGTGGCGCTGAGGCAGGTTTTCTCAGAGTACCTCGGTTTCCCCTGCCAATCTTCATTCCACCAACTGCTCCACAATCACCCTCACCTATCTTCTGGGGCTGGTAAAATAGGCCAGAAGTTGCCGCAGTACAAGGGACGTAGTCCCACCCCACTAGCAATAATAAAAAGTGCTGCTACCTAGTGATACACATATAAAAACTATTACGTCAATTACAGCCGTTTTACTTCAATTTATGACATAATTATTGATTCCCCCCCTACTAATATGGGCTACTACCAATTAGTTCTGTATGCTTCTTCTGTTCACTAGATATAGTAATCGTTTAATACCAGTCAGAAAGCGAGAAACCTCCGCAGTTGTTTCGACGTTGTTATATCACCTACTAGGCCAAGCCGTGTGTTTACAGTCATTGCATCAAGTGAAAGGACACATTTTTTACGCACTTAAGAAAAGAGGTTATAATTTCATATGGGTTAAGAGGGATCAGGTTTTGGACATAGTTTTGAACGACCTGGGCTCGAATTCGCAAACGTTTGTTAGGGCTACTCTTCCCTTGTAGATATTACCTTGAAGTTCGGTATTAGAATATATTCTTGGCTGATGTTTCCTTTGTAACAGTTTCTTCAGCTTTTCCATATGTTCTGTACCGTCATCTACTAATACTGTATTCCAAGAATTCTGTTCCAAAACTCTCACGCATGAAAGCTTTCTTGTGGATAGGGGACGGCTTTGACGGTCAGGTCCTAAGCTAGAATCATGTCTCGGGCATTTAGCCTCTACTTCAAATGTATCTTCCATTTTTCTCATGTAATCAGCAACATTTCTTTTCACAATTTCTCAGAAATCACAATCCTGCCAGCCCCGCAATGATCCGCGAGGAATATTGTACAGGTGCTGTTGCCGAACCGCCGTAATTTCCACCTTCAATAGATTCTTTTCATGTGTTCTTTGAAAGAAGTCCATAAAGTGAAGGCATCATAGGAGGCGATGTTCGTGTTTTAGCCACCAAATACGTGTAAATCAACTGATTCGATGTACATAGGGCCTGCACTAGTCGGATGAATTTCATTTCGGTGTGCTTTGTTCAGTATAAAATTCAAAAATCCATCACACTGGCCGCGTGGTGTAAGATATGAACCGTCTTCGCTGCCTCGAAAACTTTGATAGTGGGTTCGAATTCCACTTAAGGCATGGATGTCTGTGTATGTTTATTCTGTGTTCCTGCTGTCCTGTGTGCAGGCAACGACTTTGCGACTGCTGATCCCCCCATCAAGGAGACCTACCGGCTGTGTAAAAGATCAAGAAATAAAAGAAACGGCCAAAGTCCAAAAGAGGGCGGTAGAACCATAGATAGTTAGATTTTNTTAAACACAGGGTCTTGAACAGGGATCACCATGGAAGACACCGGCGCAGGAAGAGTATAATATTAAATAGATCTTGAAGAAATAGGGTAAGGCGTGGATTCGAATGGATGTTTTTATTTAACGACGCTGTGAGTAGTTCAGTTTATATTGCATCAAAAATTATTAAATATGTTTTTTGTATCAGGCCGCTAAGTTGGTTAGAATTACACGCAGAACCACGATTATCATTTCTCGACCAATACGTTCGTCTGTACCGTCTGTTGTCAGGGAAAAGGAACTTAATCCGCACTCAGGGCACTCCCTTCTCAAAATTGTCATACTTATCTATGCGTCTTCATAACTTGTACTCTTCTCCGAGTATAATTAGAATGATCAAGCCAAGGGGGATTCTAGCACGAATGGTGGAGAAAAGGAAGCACGTAGGATATTGGTGGGAAAGCCAGAAGGAAAGACTTCACTGAGAAGACCAACGCGTGGGTGAGTGGACAGTATTAAAATGGATCTTAGGGAGATAGGATTGATCTGGCTCAGGATAGGGACCAGTGCAGGGCTCGGGTTCCATAAAATGCTGGGAACTTCTTGAATTTCTGCAGAATTTGAGGCTCCTCCAGAAGCGCTCAGCTCCTTGATTAAGTAAGTAAGTAAGTATCTATGCGTCAGGATTGTCAGTAGGGTTAGGAACCTTACCGTCTTTCTAAATAAAACCTTCCACGACATCCGTTCTATAGAGAAGAACCTGGGCTATTGAGTATCCTGATTCTCCAAATGTTTATAATAATACTAGATTTATCATCATATCATCATTATCATCAAGATTTAGGCCTTTTCGCCTGTTCCGATCAACAGATGAGATGAACTGCTGCTTCCGTTTTTCGGTGGCCAACTTCTCTCTCTCTCTCTCTCTCTTTCTCTCCATCCTCTCTTTAGGATCATAGTGACAGAATAATGAGGACTTATTATGTCACGTATTTTTCATTAACTGACGTATATTTAATACACAGACTAGGTAAGATATGTATAATTCTAAGAATGGACAATGCCCTACGTAATTTCGGTATAGAGAAATTTTCTGCATTTATGGAACGCAAATTTTCAACAATTGATTTAGAAAATTTCTCATTGAATCATACCGCAAACAATTCGATTCACGTAACAATGCAGTTTGAACAGTAATGATTCTGACTTTTATTCGGGAAGTGACTGGTTCCATTCACGGCCAAGGCACAGCATATCCTGTCCGAGGTTTTTTTGTGGTTTCCCTCGTTGTAGTAATTCATATCATGCCACTACTACTTTCCCCTATCAATTATCAACTAATCGATGTTATATACTATAAAACAAAATAAAAAATAAACTCCGTGGCTTGAGTCCCCAAACGAACTATATCAACCGAGCGACCGTCGCTTATGGGCGAAGTTAGTGCCAACTTTTGCGGATAGAGGTTGTCGCGTGGTCAGCGCAACGAATCCCCACGGACGTTAATCTCGGTTTTCTAGATCGGAGCCGTTATTTGCTTGAAATAGCTCCTCAATTATCCCCACGAGGCTGACTGGACCCCTTTCCAGACCCACTACTTCTCAGACGGAATCTGGTAGCCCCGGGAATCAAACCAGGGACCTCTGCATCTGTAGCCAGTAACTCTGACCACTAGACCACAGAGGCGGTCGCTATGTACTGTAACGTACTCAAATTGTCGTTAAGTGGAACATAAAACGCTGGAATCCATATCTCCTCACCCAATTTCTCCAGAAAATACTGTAACATTATCCTCGTATGTGAGTCCATACCTTTTCTTGGTGGTCCCTCTATAAGACTTGGGTTTCCAGTCCTTAGCGAGCGCTGTCGCTGTTTGTTTGATTCTAGGAACCGCGTGTGTTTCTATGCATCAGAAATATTTGCCGGCTCTGTTTTCTTGTAGAAGGTGATAATCAGCTACTCACCAGAGCTCGGATGTTTTACAGGGAAGACAAGTCACTTTGTTGACTTTGCCGACATAAATGTTGGCCATTAATCCACACATGGCGAGTTATATCCTGCATAAGTATCGTTAAATATGGTCAATGATAAACAGTGGCCCAATGTTTGGCAGAGAAACAGGCTGCCTTGACACGTGTTGCAACAAAATTAGCAATACAAAAGAAGTGGACAACACCTATTTTCATATCTCTTTGTCGGTAAAACAGGTTTCTCTAGCGACAGTGTTCCACACTCATTTTAAATCCCGGCCAGATTGCTGGATATCCTAACAGGATATCTAATTCTTGCCTTCAGGAGAATTCCTGGATAGCGCCATGAAGTAGAAGAAACTCTATGCTTTCATATTCCTGACAGTTCTTAAGAAATATTCTCATCTAATTCATATCTAAAGTATTGTAGCGTGTAGCGCCGTTGCTATGCAATGACTGTGAGATTGGCGGGCATTCATCGGCCGCTTCTGGCTATGTTTTTATGTGGTCCGTACAAGGGACAAGGTTAAAACTTAGCCGAACCCGTGTGGAGGCGGAGTGAATGCCTACAGCTTCGCCCTGCGAGTCGCAGGAGCGACGAAACAGGAACCCAGTGCCTGGGGGGATAACTGGGTCACATGATTCCTGAGGGATATAAAAACTGGGACCTGGCCCTCCAGGTTGGGGGAGTCACGAATCTGAGACAGTAAAATATGGTCATAAACCCCGCCGGACTCGGACCTGAGAATGACTGCGCTGGCGAGGACCAGCAGCAATTGTAAACGCCAGTTTAACCTCTTTAGCTATGGCGCGGCCTAATAGACAAGTAACTACATCAAAAGTTAAAGTACCTTCATCCACGTAGTTAAACTAAGATTATAGTGTTAAAAAGTATTTTAAGTATTTTCATGCACCATCTGGTACGCAGCGAGTTACACAGGCGGTTGGCGCTTGCGTCTGCAGAAACTCAAACCGCGTCATTTCTATATTCGCGAGGCTACACAATAACTTCTCTCCGTGGCAACGTAAACCAGACGTTAATTGAAAGAGAGGAAATTGATGAAGATCGCTCTCTTCTGAGATGTAATTCCGAGTCCTCTGGTGGGAAGTTATCGTCGTTTCGGAGTAGTCTGCTTGTTCTAACTTAAGGATACTAATACACTTCAAAATCGGAAGCATTGGGAGCTTTATCAACGTTGTTAACAATCCACTGAGCCCCACGGCGTCACATAATACAGTAACCTACTTAGTCATGGCAGTAAGTAAAATATTTCACAAAGTAATTTTTTGTCAAGCGACTGGTTACGGGCTGGACGATTGAGACGTCGGAGTTCGAGTCCCGGTCTCCACGTCTTTCAATCTGGCTCTGGAGTCCATCCAACCTCATCGAATGGATACCGGGGATAAAGCAGCAAGGGCGTGAAGCTGACCACTCACCTCCATCTAGTGCCGAGGTCAAGAAAATGTGATCTATACATCCACTCCCTCCCCATACGCCTTTGTGGCGTAGTGCTTAATTAGTTAAGTACAGGGATAATTGTACTTTACTTCTTGTCATGTGTAGTTCCTGCCTGAGGAAGTTAAGCACTGTGTGCCTGATTAGTCGCATAACTGACTTACTCTGCAGCCACGTGCCTGCCTGAGTGACTGAGTGTCACAGTTGGAACCCTGTGTAATAGACCTTGAGATATTATGAATAATTGGTCTACTAAGTTGCCGTGTAACTTCAGTATTTCCACTACAACTAATTGATTTCATAGGTGGCTTACTTACTATGTACTTAACTGCAATTGGTTGCCCGTTCATTACTTACTTAATGTTCCTCTTATACCTTTCGGTGTCGAGGTTGTTTTCTTTCATTTTGTTCATTATACAGACAGTAGGACTCCTTAGACGTGTGATCAGCTCGTTGCAAGGCCTCTACCTAAACACAGGACAACACAAACACAGAATAAACACATACACATACCAAATATCCCTGCCCTGTATGTGATTCGAACCCATGATCCCTGATTCCGAGCCAGCGAAGACAGTGCATACCTTAGACAGTTCGGCTACCGTGAACGGCCTGTCTAATAATGATCAATAATTATATAAGTAATTAATTTTTGATTTTCTTCATAGTTGATTGTGGTTAAGTTTGGAGACTGAAGTAGAATTATTTTATTCATGTAAAATCTTTATTCGACCTGTCTATTGTACAACCAATAGAATCCAGTCCATAAAATCAAAGACATTTTTAAAGATATATTTTATAATCCTCCATTTCCTTTTCGGTTTATTTAAAGTTTTTTTCTTTTCATCCGGAATTCTTTTTCCCACATATGTGTGTAATATCACGTGGCAATCTATTTAATCAACTTAACAATATTAGGTCCCTTATGATCCTCATTGGTTTATGTCCCACTTCTGTCAAAGGTTATTCGTAGCGCGCAACTTTATTACACCCTCAGTCTGGCCTTACCTTCTAGTGCGGAACTTGGTTCATATCCCCATGGGAAAACAGTTAACGCTATGATTTTGTACTTAAAACGCAAAGTAGTTCTTGTGCTTAACTAAGTACTACGCCATGAAGGCGTATGGGCGAGTGGATGTATATATCTATATTTTCTTGACCTCGGCAGTAACTGGAGAAAAGTGGTAAATTTTACGCCCCTCCCGCTTTAACCCCGGGGAAAGAGCCACCGCTACCCATTTTACAGGAGGCTGCGTGGACACCAGAGCCTGTCTGGACGACGTGGAGAAAGAAAAATTCTTGACCCTACCGGGACACGAACTCCGACGTCTCGGTCGTCCAGTCCGTAGCTAGTCCCTATACCGACTGAGGTATCCCGCCTCGAAATGCTTTGTAAATTCGATCTAAAAATTTGAGACGATGACATGTTAATAGAATTATTGACTTTTTGGACAGTCTGCTCCGGAGATAAAGACTAGCTCATTCGATTTTTTTCAACTTGTAGGCATTTACCTGAGGACGGAGGTTAAAAACAGGACAATCGATAATGCCCAGAAAATGAACAATTTTGCTATAATTTTGTATGTTGATTATGTGTTTCATGCATAAAATTCATACAATGAAGGAATGACGGAAACATGTCTTGCCATTTCTCGGAGTGTATTGTTACTGGGGCTACGTTATGTAAATCTGAAATTATATTTGAACTATTTTCTCAAAAACGTCTCATCGCCAAAACTTTGTGCGGAACACCAAATAGAGACCTCATTAAGATTCATAATGTTCGCGTAAAATTGTCATCCTTCTGGCAAATAATTAACGATTTGTTTTTCCCATGGCAGTACAGCCCCAGTAGGCCTAGGCCTACCTCCATGAACTTCTCCGTTCACTTCGGTTTTTCTAGATCTTACACATTCGGTAGGACTCCTTGGGCGGGTGATCAGCTCGTCGCAAGGCCTCTACCTGTACACAAACACAGAAAAACGCACACAAACATCCATGCCCTGAGTAGGATTCGAACCCACGATCCCGGCTTCCGAGCGAGCGAAGACAGTGCATGCCTTAGACCGCTCGGCTACCGTGACCGGCAATTAACGAATTAGGCCTACAAAAAAGTAATTTCTTACTCGACAATGTAAATAGCTTTTTACCTGCAACGTGAAGGATGTGAATTTGTGTTCGCTTGGTGTTCTTCATGTGACAGAAAGTTTGCATAAAAATTATTTATGATTTAATAACGTTTTGTTAGAATGCTAACGTAAATGTTCAGAATTTATATAATATTCACTAAGAATATTATTATTAAGTGTAATGAAACACGATTAGATAAAACGANGCAGGGCATGTAGCACGATTCAGGGAGAAGAGCAATGCATATAGGATATTGATGGGAAAACCAGAAGGAAATAAACCACTGGGAAGACCACGGCGTAGGTGGATGAACAATGTTAAACTGAATCTTAGAGAGGTAGGATGGGATGGTTTAGATTAGTTTGATCTGGCTTAGGAAAGGGACCAGTGGAGGGCTCTTGTGAAGGCAGTAATGAACCTTCTGGTTCGGCTCCTCATGAAAGGCTCACTTCCATAAGTAAATAAGTAGAGGAAAGATAATGGAAGATATAGGAACTTGAACTGAGTACTAACAAGTTCATCTACTACCTACTTAAAGAAATGTCTAATCCTTCGGAACCCTAAGATGTACCAGTATAGTATAAAATGTTTGGTTGCGTGTTACATCAATGATTGCCAGAACCCTTCATCTCTTAAGAACAGAAACCAATACAAGAACCCTCATGGAACGTAATGAAGTGGACTTAGCTCTGATGTTTGCTTCTGTTAATGTTTCAATTGTTAGGAGCGTTTTGAAATGCTGACTTGCGGACCAATTAACAGTCCTTCACGCGTTATTCCCCTCCTTCTCTATCAACAGGGTCCCCTGTTGGACACGCACGTACATCGTGTTACAACTGCACACAATCCCAGATACTTGGCTCTCGTTTTTCCTTACACTTCTGTCTCCATTTTATTTAATCCCAATGTTCCTCCATTGCTGCCGTGTGGTCGCGGCGTCCCTACACTCGTGGAGTTTAAAGCTGGTTTTATTGAGCTAACATGTTGTTTGTTAGCATTTCAAAATTTCATCCAGTGACCCGTGTTTTTGTCAGTCCATGGTAAAGGATAAACATTTTGTTAAAGAATCCACTAAGTTTAAATCTTAGGGCCGCGCCATAGCTCAAGCGGTTAGTCGCTGGCTTCCCACCGTGGCGGACCGGGTTCGATCCCGGGTCTGGTCAAGTGGGATTTGTGGTGGACAAAATGGCGCTGGGGCACGTTTTCTCCGAGTACTTCGATTTCCCCTGCCAATCTTCATTCCACCAATTGCTCCACAATCACCCTCACCTATCATCTGGAGCTGTACAAGAGGCCAGAAGTGGCCGCAGTACAAGGGACCTAGTCCCACCCCTCTAGCAATAAAAAAAGTTTAAATCTTACGCTTAATTCCACGTGTATACAAATTATCAGCATAGACTGATTCTAGAACTGAGCTGTATTTGAAATCTTACACTGAACTGCATATGGCACATAAGAACTTTAGTCACTAATTATATATATGCATGAATAGTAGGTAAAAGTAAAGATAAAGTTGGCCGGTCACGGTAGCCGAGCGGTCTAAGGCATGCACTGCCTTCGCTCTCTCGGAAGCCGGGATCGTGGGTTCGAATCCCACTCAGGGCATGGATGTTTGTGTGCGTTTTTCTGTGTTTGTCTACAGGTAGAGGCCTTGCGACGAGCTGATCACTCGCCCAAGGAGTCCTACCGTATGTGTAAGGTCTAGTAAACAGAAGTGAAACGGAGAGTTTCTTGGAGATAGGCCTAGGCCCAAATTGGGGCTGTAGCTCCACAGGAAAAAAAAAAGAGATTGTTCAAGAACGTGTTAANGGTGGTAGGCCTAGGCCCAAATTGGGGCTGTAGCGCCACAGAAAAAAAAAAAAGAAGATAAAGTTGAGTTT